>NC_133971.1:3384194-3684194 GCF_031877795.1 Strix aluco
CATCATTTCTAAAGAGCTCAGCAACTTTAAGATGACAGACATACAGATATATACACATATATACATTTATAAATAAAGAGAAAGCAGAAAGTAATTTAAACATTTCTGGACAACACAAAAAGAGAGGGAAGTATCTAGGAAGGCATCAATTTTGGATATGAAAGTATAAAGGATTTCTGATAAAAGCCAGAAAAAGTATTGTGTATATCACCTCTTATGCAATTCATGACATTGGAAATAGCAATGGGAGGTCAGAAGGAAAGAAAACACATACACCTCTGATTGCTCTTTTCTTTCTTTCCCTCTTTGCATCCCGTCTTTGTGTTTCCCCTTTCTCACTCCTAAATGAGGTCTGTCATGGAGAACTTGGAAATACAAATTTTAAAAAAACCCAGAGGCTAAACCCTCCCAAACTTTCTCATTCTAATATTTTCTCTCAAAGTGAAAAAGTGTCAGAAATTTGGAAAAACCTGCAGAAAGCTTAACTAATGGAGACTTTAACCTAAGTTTTGTGCTTGCAATGGTGTTAGAAAGGCCAAAATGAGGGTTTGTGTTAAAAGGGTATCTGCCTAGTGAATTACCAAAGTTAGCTGTAAGTTTTTTGACAAAAAAAAAATAATTAAAGAGAAAAGTTAATTTAACAAAACAACTATTCAACCAAAAGGTCCACATGCATGAAAGGTCTGAAGTTTTTTATCAAAAGAATCACTATGTTGCATCATAGTGCCACATTCCACCATAGACATTCAAGGTAGTATGATACAACTTCCCAGAAGGCATCATACTTGCATTTCTGGATTGCTTAAAAAAAATAACATCAGTTAAAAAGTCACTTTATGGCTGCCAACATGTCTAATGACCTTCTTTCATCCAACTGGCTTTACAATCTCCCTTAAAAATTTTCTCCAATGGGAACAAATTCTGTAAGGGCTGAGTGGTTTTATGTGGCAGGAGCACTGATGCTCACTATCACACCAGGATTTCCATTGAGCGTTTTTCTTGTTCTTCCACAAAGCTACCATCTACCTCTCCAGCTCAGCTAAACTCCCTAGGTCTCTCAACACCCACAGTCTCCTACTGCTATAATCCAGCTGAATAAGTATGAGCCACTGTATCACAATTCCTCTGATTTCGCTCAAGTGGCAGATGAAGAACCCACTTTGGCTGTTTAGGCTTAAGTATTTTATAAATTTAAAAAAATGGAAGTTAATGTATTTTTTACATTATTTCAATTCTCATTACCAAATGTAAAATTATGCAACGTGAAAACCGGCAATTGTCTTTAAATGACCTAATGCACAGTAATAACACACTTTATTTTGGATCTGGTGGTTTCCAGCAATGATTAACAAAGTATCTGAAGAACAGCTCTTTCCTAAGAAAAATCACAGCTGTCTAGGGGATGTGGAGGTGTTTGTTTGTCTTTTGAAATAACAGGGAAATTATACACCTAAGAAAGGTAAGATTTTAATGGATGAGCAGAGATCATGAAAATACAACTGATGGATTGATGTATGTGCCTTACCTCCTCCCTCTGGGTTCAACAGCTCCACTTTAAAAGTTTTTTCTAATTCAGGAATAGAATTATCAGTGATGTTAACAGTAATGTACTTGTATCTTTCTCCTGGATGAAATTCCAGCGTGCCCACAACAGCCTGCAATATGAAAGGCTTTCATATTTTTGTTCAAGTCTAATGTTGTCATCCATACGAAAAAATAAATGGAACCTTGATTTTGCTTGCCTTTGTCAAAACATCTACTTTTCCTCACTTAAGCTTTTAAAACATCTGATCAAACTTTGTTATGAGAAAAAGGAGTCTAAATTCACAGAATTATGAGCATCTGCATTCATCTACATTTTTCTGCACAAATATAAGTTAGACAAGCCAACACAGATACATACAAGTTATTTTGTTGAACATATACAAATCCTAGTATGTACAAACATAATCTTCAATTGTACGTGCACCAGTATGCTCATATAAAGTTTGATATACTCAGCAACAATAGCAAATATTGCTTCTTGCTGAATTGACAATTCTCTTAAGGAAAAAAAAAAAAATCAAAACCAGAGGCTTTTCCTAGGAAATACAACGTGCTGCAAAGAAAGGAGGTAGAAGTCACATAATGATATATGTATTTTTAAAGTGAGTATTACACATTCGTTTATCACATCACCATATAAATAAACGTGTTTCTGTGAAAAGAATCACAGCTGGGCTACAATACTCAAACTGAAGGCTACCTCCAGGACAAATAACTCCTAAATCCTAAAATAATTAAATCCTAAAATAAATACACATTTTGGCATTGGCCATACCTGATAATCTTTAGGACTGGAAGCTGTAAGTGGTACTGTTCTATATTCCACCAGAACTGTTCCAAGAAGGCCTTGTGCACGAACTACCAGTAATCTGATGTGTCCAACTTCTTCTTTGATAGTAACATGGGGCACAGCAGAGGCTGGCAGAATCATTTCATCACCTGGCTGAGGAGGTGGCCCCACCGAGAACTGTAGTAGACCTGGCAAAAAAGAAGTACTATTTGGCTTCTTGCACCAAATTTAAATTATGATAATAAATTGAAACCAACTTATTTATTGTATTTTCATTTAACATTTCTGAAATTAAGAAACAATTATTGATATGCCCTTAGGACCCAATCATGCTATTTCCAGGGATGTGCTGTGTACCTTCTCCTCTCTCACTGATACCCATATCAGTCCTGAGAAAGCCACAGCACAATAATAAATAAAGCTCTTCCCAAAAGAGTCTCAATTTCATAGTATTGGGCACTTATTGGTATAACAAGCATGCAGAAATGTCTCTCTTCATCAGGAGTTCTGATCTGAGAAAAATTTGCAGAGGATCAACTACATGCAACGTTTATCTGCTCTCAGAAGGGAATCATTGCCTGTTTGGTCAGGGCAGCCATGATGCCTTTTTGTAGTATTCTCAAAAATAAGTAACTCACCTTTCACTCTTGTAAAAAATTATGAATTGATCTTAAGCTAGATAAAGCAGAATACTTGGCATTGCTTCCTCAGCTATCAAGGCTAAGCAAAGTTTTTATCTGTTGAGCTAGAACTATACAATTATCTGCACAAGATAGTATCATCTCCATCACTGTTACCATATGGGTGGTCACTGGCTTTGATGCTGATATCAGTAGTTTCCTTTTCTGGATCTATACTCGCTCCACTGGTAGGAGTTGAACCTAGTTTTCCATCTCCAGACACTGCAGAGACTAATGTCACACGGAAATATTCATTTAGCTCCGGAATGTCATCATCAATAACATGCAAATTTAAGACCTAGAGAAGGACCAAATCATGGAGAAATCAAACTGTGCAACATATATCACTTATGAGTTTCACGACCCTGCTTAACTCATCGAATTCTTTGATTAGTCAGTCAGCTGTATCTGCTGTGTAGTTTTGAAAATAATGTAGACAACATTCTTGCTTTCCACGTAATTTAACCTAACTTCTAGGAGAAATTTTATGTTTTGAATATGCATTCCAAAAACAACTCTACCAAGCTATCAGAGATGGGAGGCATACTTTTTTAAGTGCTTCAAATTACATAAACACATAAGCAAGCAAGCAATTATTATCTACTTTAACATAAGCATAGTTTAAATTGTGTATATTGAAAATGAAATATCCGATAGATTTCAAAATCTTGAAGAAATTGTGCACCTGAAGAGACACTACAGTGATCAATCCAATTTACAGAGTAAGTAAGCAAGCTTTTTAAGCCAGTTGACACTTGATATTGCAGATCATACTATTCATTAACATAACCGGCTCTGCACAGGCTAACATATTCACCTCAGACAACTCCAGCTTTCTATATATTGTGATACAATTAGAGAAACATATAGAAGAAAAAGTTTAAGTAATTATTGTATTTATAGGCGTGGGAATGAGTAGCTTACAAACATCAATGGAAAGTCTCTCAGGCTATCTCCCCTGATGAGCAACTGCTCCCAGTCTGTTTCTTAGGGCCATGCCCATTAACTCTGCCAAACATAGACAATAAATTGGACCACATAGCAGGGGAGAGAGGGGGTATACCAGCCCATTTCTGCCACTAGATTGAATAACTCAGGCCTCATCCATGCTGCCAGACTAGAAAAGCTTTGGAAATTTTTGCTTTATATGCAGCGCAGTACTATGATTCAATGGAGAATTAAAGCTGAATGAACAGTGACATGAACAAACTGTTTTCAGACATCACAAGCTTTTGCCAAGCACTAATCACCTGTGTTGTTTAACTGGGACCAGATCCACAGTTCTAATGGAACCACTGGGATCCTTTCAAAGGTGTCAGTGGGTTTCAGTCAGTCCATACTGACTTAAGCAGAGTCATAAAAGCGAAACTGAGGGCAGCATTTCCTACTAACAATTCACTCTTGCTATTTTACGAACACTAATAGAAAACACACATTAACTTTCTACAATACCGTGGTCCCACAATTTTTCAAATAAATGTGAAATCCCTGCACTGTGGGTCAGGATTGAATTCATAGAAACAGATTAAGCAAAAGGGACAGAACGTGGCCAACAGTGGTTCCAAAACACTTGATTACAGCAGTGAACTTTATTGCTGTCTATTTAATTGATGTAGAGATAAATCTGAGTTTCAAAACCTGAACATTTTCTAGTTTCAAAAGTAGCTGGATCCATTATTTCAGCCCAGGACCATCTACACTTCAAGTAAACATGTACGTATACATAAATCTAATATATACATATACGTAAACATATTTCATATTTTCTGTGCATTCAAACATACATGTTCACATGGTGACCCCTGAACCAAGATACACACAGATCTATAAGCACCTGTCATATCACTTATTAGTTGTCAGGGATGCAAAAAGCCTTGCAAAATATAACAAAACCATGTGAAGGAAACTCTCTCTATTATGAAACCAGTCAAGCATCCTCAGAAGGTGTTTTCCAGCAGGTTTGCAAAGGACAGGATGAATAGTTAATGGGAAGGTAGGGTTTACCTCTGATCTCTGCCAAGGAAGGAATGTGATAGTGCCACTGCTGTTAGAAAAATCGGTAACAGAGTAATTAATGCCAGTGGAATCAACCTGTGAGATAATGTAATTTATATACACATAGTCTAGGGCTCCCCTTGTACGCTCCACGACACAGGATATAGTGGAACCCTCATCGGCACTCTGGAAGAAAGCAAGAAATCGATAAGTTTGTTATTGTCAAAGTAAAACAAAGCAATAAATGCAAAACATGGAATTCTATAATGCTAGTCAAATGTTCAGGTAAAAATTTGCTGTCATGCTACTTTCAGCATTTTTGGTCGGAAACTGAAACTGAACTTGATGTTGGTCATAACAATCTTAGTGGAATTTGCAACATCTTCTAGTACCTCACTGTGGACTGTAAAGGTAAGGCAATAACTACGCCCTGTTTGTTTTGGACACAATCTCTTCACCCAAACTACGTGTCAAAGATAGAATCAATATGCTTGAAATGTACATGTTAAAAGCAACTGAAACTATTGTTTTATATTAATGTTAATGATTTTCATTCTCATTCGCAATAATCTAAAGAAAGATTTGGATTCCCCCTTTCCCCAACTAGAAACACTACGGAAAAAAAAACGAAAAAACATTAAAATTAAACTATACTATCATCATTCAGGAAAAACTGAAAAATTTTCTGTGCTACAGTCCTCTTTATGATTCTGTCTTCACAGAGAACGTAACTTCAGCAGCAACAATTTCACATATTTGGACAAAGTAGGTATTGATAACTGACCCTATATTCTAGAAAATTATGATCGTAGAACTAAAACAGACAATAATTTTACTGGAAAATTGCCAGAAAGACTAAAGCTATCTTAAGCATTAGATAAATTTCAGAGCTGCTGTATAACACAGAGCAAATACTGCATGTGTCTTCAGCTGCTCAGTAGAGAGAGATGCACATAAAGCAATTAAACTACTGATAAAACAATGCTGTGTATCTGCACCATCACTGAGAGCTCTGGTACTTCCCTGGCAAGATGGACATAAGATAAGTGCAAAACAATTAACATGACATATAAATTTTTAATTTTGCTTCATGGTTGGTTGATGATCTGTGTCATCACGGCATTATCAGTGGCATTTGAAACTGAAGGAATCTATTATCATAGCATATGGTAGGCATGTAGAAAGCAAACTGAACTGAATTGAAAACCACTATCACCAAGGCAAGATGGTTACTTTCAAACACATCATAAGCACTTTGGTTAGAAAGAATGTAATTTAAAGGTCATCAGAGCTCCCAGACTGGAAAGTATTCTGAATTTTTTTTCCAAAATAATCCAGTACCAATAGAAAGAGATATAATGTCCTTCTTCCTCATAATTGATTAAAGAAGTAAAAATTAACTGCATTTATTTCAATCCTCCTCCAAAAAAGTAGCAAGATTATATATTGCATATATGCTGGCTACTACCAAAGAATGATTCAATGTTTTAAAAAAAAAGCAACTCAATCCAGTATCAACCGAATTCACACCAAACATATGGAATTTATACTGTAAATTTATGACACAAATGATTGTGGAAAAATACATCACATCTTGTCATTGCATGACCTGTAGTAAAATTCTTTCAAACACATCATGTAACACAGAAAAATAAAATAAAAATCTTTGTAATAATTAATTAATTAAATAATTCACCAAAAAATAAAATTAAATCTTATATTTTAATTGATAACCCAATCTCAGATGTGACAGAAGGAAAAAATGTTCTTCTAGAAAAATTTAAGCCTTAGTCTTTAGTTTAAGTAATAAAATCAATTTTCTTAACAAAAATAATTTGGGGGCATTTTTAAAATGTCAGTAAGCCTGAGCCTGTATTAACAAAACTTACACATTTCCAAATTCTAGAAAAACTTCGCTTAACTACAGAAACTTACAGTGTGAAATCAAGGGCCTATGCAGGTCAATCGGTCTTGCCATTAGCTTTTCTTTTGTGTCCAAAACTTCACCTAAAATCTTCCTTATGAACACCTTACCTCAGGAATACATGCTCCAGTGAAGCCAAATAAACCGTTAGCATTATCACTTTTCTGTATTCTTAATCTTGCTGTGGTGTTTTCTTGTGAAATTCGAGCTCCACCACGCACAGAAATGAGCTTTAGGATGAATAACTCCTCTCCTTCTTCCTCTTTGTCATCCTTTGCAGACACAATGAATGATTTATTGGTCTCTCCTTGCCGATACTCCAAATACCCAGAGACAGGGTGGACATCACTCTTCGCGGGAGTTGCATGGAGTTCATAGATCTCTGCTCGTGTCAATTTACGCTCATAAAGCCTTACATCCTGCATTAGCCCTGTGTACCTACTGCTGCCATTGACTCCTGCTCCAATTCTCACTATTCCTGGACCTGAGAAGGAAATTATAATTTTCCTCATGTTATTGAATTTCTTCAAAGCAATAAATCTGCAGCTGAATAGCTGTAATTGTTAAAAATCAATGTAAATTGTTTATTATCCCTGGATTAGGAATCATATTGATCTTGAAATGCAAAATCAGGAGGTTCCTTGAGACTCGTGTCAATGTTACAGGTGGATCATCACAGGTTGAACAACTCCATCCTAGGCTCTTCAGGTTTTTCATCCAACTAGTTCTACCAACACATTGTCATCATCCCTTATTTTAATAAGATTTGGAAATTTCTCTCTTTCTATTAGAGATTTGCAGAGTACAACACCAGCCCCTCTTGGCTTTTTTTTTGCCAAACAGACCCCATTTTGTCTCTCTCTGCTAGGACAGTGGCTCCATTCTGATGATACTCATCATCATTGCATTAGCCCTTCTGGACATGCTTTTCCCCAATGCACTGGGAATATGGATTTCAGAAATGTACACCAGATTCCAAAAGCTTTCTACAACAGCATTAATATTTCTCTGTCTCCAAACAATTATCCTGCTCAGCAGATCATGGGATCACAGCTACCTTTTACACAAATATACTAAGCCGGTAGCTCATACTCATTCCTATTGTGCTAAAACACATAGATATCTCTTCTTTCCAGCTGTTTTCTGGATTTGGAAGAAACTGTGCTCTTGAATGCACTGGCATACATACGACACCGAGTGTCAGTGCTAAAGACAAGCAACCACAGCAGCTGATAATAGTCCCAGGACACAAGGCGGAGGATGGTGAGAAAAACTGGGCTACTCTGCTCACCACTGTGTAGCATCCAACATTAAACGGAGAGAGATTAAATCCTTACCTTATACTTGTAGTATCTCCAGACAGAGCATATGCCATCTCCACTAATACAGAAAATTTACAACGACTCAGACATATCCTTCTAGCAACAAAAGCATTATTGCATTTCACACATCTTTGTTTTAGAAACTGAGGGGAAAAAAAATCCTTTCTCAGCTACAGCACTGCAAGTCTGATGGAAATTATTAATTGCAGAGGCACTACTTTGTTACAGAGGGCAAAGGTTTTTCTCAGACTTCAACCACTGGAAATTTACAGGCAGAAATAAAATACTACACTATACAATTAATGAAGTCTCTCGATTCTCACTCTATGTTTGTGTACATATATGCATATAGATGTATATGCATTTAACATCATTGTATGTTTTTTAACTGTCTTTCTTTGATTACAGGAAAGGAGATTGTATTCAAGAATTTGATAATCATTCACTGCCTATACCCACCAAAGAAAACATGTGAAACTGAAGGCAAGGGGAAGAAGGGAAAAAGGATGGAGATGATCTCCAAGAAAAAAAATGCATGCGGAACAGTGGGAAACTGCAAAAGAAAGAGTAAATATAAATGTACTCTGACCACACAATACCTGACTTTGTAAAGGAATTGTTCTGATACTTCTCTGGACACTGCTATGCAAGTTCAGAGTGAATGTCCATAACGGTTGCTTGTGACTAAAATGACATCTGGGACTATCCAGTTAGATAAACTGAAGTACACATGTGCGTGTTCCTTGGAACACTATTAAAGTTATAGGAATAATTTTCATATACAACATAAACACATACTTAAGTAAATCTACCCCCTGAAAAATTCTATTGCTTACAAGATACTGGCTTTGTTTTAATATAATACACAATTAGAAACAAAATCATTATTGCATTTTGTTTCAGAAATTGAGAGGAAAATAGTCCTTTCTAAGCTACAGTACTGTAAATCTTATAGAAACTATTAATCGCAAACATATATAACAATATGTATACATGATAAGAATACTTCTATAAATGTAATTAAAAATTATTATTTTCAAATTATTGCAATCCAAGCTCTGTTACAGTTCTGAAGTTTTTGGAACATTCCCAGATCTAATTTCCATATGCTTTTTGGAAATCCTCAGAATCTTCTATCCATTCTTTTCAATTAACTAATCAGATATAATAATTGCAGTACCTTGCATACACCTGTCAAGGAGCTAGGCTCTTCTATACATTGCAGAACTTTACATATGAAGAACAATAATGCAGGCTATTGGCTCACCATCAGCAATTGCTTCTCCTTTAAGGCTCTTAATTCCTCCCAGAACTGGAATTCCATCCACGTAAAATTCAATTATACTTTCATCCAGAGTAATCAGAAGGTGAAGCCAAGTATTTTCATCCAGATATTTCAGGACTGTTGTTTTAGCCATATATGTCATGTTGGATCCTAATGCTGTATAATGAAGCCCTACAGTAACATGAGAATCATTTGTCTGGATTTTCACGCCGTAATATAAGGTCCCATTACCGTCATCCTTTTCAACTATATAACCATCAGTACTGGCACTAGGCATTAACCACGCTGAAAATGTAAAATTGGTTACTGCAGTATTTCCATTGTATGGGTATTCCGGACCAATAATCCCAAATGCATCCTCTTTTCCACTGAAATACAAAGCATCTGTTCCACTGTGATGGCGCCTCATGTGGGGCTGAGATTGTACTGAACTTGGAAATGATCCCAGCAGCAAGAAGTCTACCATTGATGGTAGTCCAGCTTCGAATGTACTAGACAGTATTTCCCAACCTAAACGGACAACACCAAAGGTGCCTTGTTGTCTCCAGATGGTGAAGTTTGTAATATAGGAAAGATCATCTTCAGAAAGAACATCTTCCACTATCTCTCTGTCCTGGCTCTCTGGATCTATAACAAAGACTCCAAAAGGGTCATCATTGAATGGGATCATCACGGTTACAGCAAGGTTTGTTTCAGATAACTGACCACCAGGACCAGGTGACCCACCTATATAACGAAAGTTAGAGCAAAAGTTAATAGTTGGTTTCAAACACCACAATCTGAAAAAACTTACTAAGTACTTAAAGGTTTTTTAATAAAATATCTTTCTAAAAAGGCTTGAATCTTCTTTAAAGAGCCTCTGAACTCTTAGAAAATGCTCTGATTTATTAATTACATAATTTAACTGTATCATTATATTTAACACTATAGTGACAATTTTCATAGAAAACAAAGCAGTATGTTATTTTTTAACTGCAAAACACACATTTGTCTTTCAGCTAACATAAGATTAGCTCCAACTTTTCTGAATTAGTAAATGAGATAGGTTACCTTTGATTCATTTGACAAACATGGGGCCAAATTCAGTTCTCATATTACTCCAAGATTTACTTGAATATGGAATGGCAAAATTTGGCCCATTGCCTCTGAAACAGAAGCAGAGATACCTTGCAGAATCAGTAACCCGTTGTGTATTAGAACTGCTGCCAAGTCCTGCCATTATTTCTATTTCTGTCAGTTATCTAAGTAAGAATTCACAGTAAGAATTCATGATGCAAAGATCATGATGTGAATGTAGAGCCTCCATTTTCAACGTGTGCAGCGACCTACCTATTATGGGTAGGAAAACTTCTGTACATGCATGTGGATTTCGCTTACATAAAAGGTCAACACATATTTTCATTTGTGTCTGGGCACAGAAGACCATAAATAGTACTGAGGTGGGATGAGTGTAGATTTGGAACTCTGCTCAGTAGCAGACCTGTAGCAGTTGTAATTTAAGTCCTATGAAGTGGTAACTATAAGTATTTTACCTCCTCTAGAAAAAAGCAAACAAACCAACCAACCTCCATTTTGGTAGACATGCATGGCCATATTTTATTTTAATAAAACCATAGTTTTATTTTTCTTCAACTACATGAAGATCTGCATCTCTGAAATCACCAAGAGGTCTCTTTTTAGAGGTCAGATCACCAAAATGTCTATAACAGTAATTCAGGAACTGAATAACTGCATTCATATACCTAAATTAAGATGAAATGAAAAATAAAACCTAAAACCTTACCAGAAAAGTACAGGATATCAAGACATGATTTCCAGGGTTGGTTTCTTTTTGACTGATTAAACATAATTCGTTTCTACCAGATATGAAGGGAATGGTGATATGGAAGACAATACCTGAAGCATTCACCAACTTCAGAATGTAAAATTCATTGAATTCAGGAATTCTATCTGAAATAGCACGGAGTGTTATTGGCTTTGATCCTTCACCATCCATGAAGAACACAGTCCCGTAAGTTTCATAGAACTCTTCTCCTGGCCTCAGTGCAGAGTCATTATCAAAGAGCTGCCAGGTCAGTGAGACATTGCCAAAGTGTCCTCTGTGTCTCAAAACCCTGTTCAGTGATACAGAAAGAGTGATCGTCCTGGCAGGTATGCATCAGCATTCATTAGCAAGGGAAAACACGATTACACTAATCTTCCTTACTGTGGAAAATAGCATACAATGTTCTAAATAACCATGAACAATAAATACAATTATATAATCCTCTTTGAAGGCCTGCAATTTCACAGTATAATTCTACTCCCAGGTTTACCACAGGTACCTTAGAAAAAAAGTAACCACTGCAAGCCCATGCAAAGTAGTATTGTTAAGCTAAACATCAGTTTGTCTTGCACTTCTATTACTTAAATAATAACTACAAATGTATAATTGTGCAGCAAGTTAACATTAAAAATTGATATACCTGGCCAACCTTAGACAAGAAAATCATCTACATTTAACCATAAACATTTCTCCCTTTAACCATCAAGTCTCCTTAAATTCTTTCTTACATTGGTATCAAATTTGAGTTATGTTCTTTGTCCTTCAGAAAGCTCTGGTTATTCCAGTATAAGAACGTAGTAAATAAAACCAAGATTTTACTTTTTCTATAGCTATCTGGTAACATAATTTCACCAATATCGAAAAGGCATTATAAATAAAAACTGAAGTATATAGTGCCTGTATTAACAAAGTGTGCTTTACATATAAAAAGTGTACATCTCTTTGCACAGCAAAATAAAATGCTGTACAAGGAGATTATATCAGGCTGAAAAATTAGTTTAGCAAAACCAGTCTAGGCACAGCAACACAATTATGTTGATTCTGCTTTCAAAGGTTTTTAATTTTTTTTTGCAATTAACCAGGGCACTCTATCCCAGCTGTGTAGCACTGCTGCAGTAACTCCAATTACTCCCTCTAAAGCTCAGTGCTGCCACAGCTGTTCTCAGCAGTTAGGTTATATGCTGCTCTGACCCTTTTGTTATGTACTACACAACAGCCAAAGCAGTGAGGGTATGGAAGAGACAGCTCCCTAGTAAACAGATTTCATCACTGAAGATGGAGCAAGGTGCTCAAATGTTGGTGATCTTGGTATCCATAAAACATCTGTATATAAACATGTTCAGTTCAAATCATCATTCTTCACACCATCAAATAAAAAAATATATCCTGGAATATAAGATTATAGAGGACCAAAAAAACCTCAAAGAGCAGCATAACAAAACCAAACATACAATATATTTAAAATCATCTTTTCTCAAGGATTTTCATTTTTTAGATGCGTAACACAATCAAAAAGTCATAGGCATCTGTTTCAGGGCCTTAATATAACAAAAAAAATCAAATAAAAATATATAAAAGGTAATTAAATGTTAAAAGAGCCTCTTCCCTAACTGTTCACACTATCACCTTTATTGTGACCTAACTTCTCTATACAACCTGTCTGGAGGTTTCTTGATGAAAAATCAGTATTTTTGCCAAATTATAATCCCATCCTGACTTTATGGAACATAACAAGGTAAGATGCCAAGCAAATTCCTTTCTTAACCCTTCCCATTCTTGAATACATCCCAGTGGCTGGAAAGAAAACACTTTCAGAGGTCAGACTAGGGAAGGGCATTTTCAGTCTAGAAGACGGTCACATCTGGACTCTGAGTACAGACTTTCATCTGTATTAAAAGGTAGAATAAAAACAAACTAACAGAAAGAATTAGTCATATTTAGCTATATTTTGAAAAGATTTTTTATTTCTCTGTTAGTCCATGTTACAGTCTGCTAAATTATCCAGATTACTGTGTATCTAAAGTCTACTGAGAAACAATTCAACAATGCTGTAGTCTTATTTATTTACATTTTAATATGAATTTCTGTATACATTTTAATATGCATAGTCTACTTGATAATAAAACAGTTGATGTCTTCAACATGTTTACGGATCATTTAATTCAAAATTTAGTAAAGCTAATTTTCTTTAATACATTTTTATCAATGCAAACTTGCACGGGATTAGATCTAAGTACTATCCATAAAGTACCACACACATGAGTCCAAAAGAAGTGCAAAAGTGTTATTTAAAAGTTACTTACAAAAAATTGTTACTTTTGCCTTCTTCCACTGGCTTCTCTAAAGGTTCCAAGGAGAAAATTCCATTAGGATCATCATTTGCTTCAATAATAACTGTAGCCACTCCAGCCTTAAAGATAACAGTATCCCCTAAAAAGAGGGTGATTAATTTTATGAAAACTGGTATCAGAAATGAAAGCAACTCTAAAACTGAAGGAGTTTCCTTCTCACACCAACTGGTTTTATGCTTTTATGCAAGAAATGAGCAATGATAATCAGTGAAAAACCAATTTTTGAGATGCTCTGTAACAGGCAAATCAGAGTAAAAATACTTAAGTAGCATCTCATGCAGAGAGCAAGACATAAGATTTGCAGGAAAAAATATATGTGACATGACCAGAGAAGATGTGTTTCTGAGCAGAAAGGATTGTATGAGAGGTAGTATTTCATGTCTGATCAATTAGTCAAGTCAAAAGAAAAATATAGGTATTCAGAGATCCCAGCTTTCCTTTAGACCTAGAATAGAAGTATTGCACTTAAACTAAATATGAGCTAAGACCAGTGTCTAAGAGCTTATTCACACCCATATCACCGCCTATCAGATAGGAAAAAATATAAGATACCTGTGAAGCAGACTAGAAGCTAGTAGGATTTCTGTGTGTATATTAGCACTGTAGGGACATTCTAACATCCTTTCTATGTCCACAGATGTACATTATGTTTCCACCCCATCCCATTTTTCACCCTATTGAACAGTGTTAGACTAGCCTTTGTTCCAAGCAAACAATGTGTTTCTTACTTTAACTTCATATACCTCTATCTGTATTTTCTCTGAGCCTCAACAGCCCGCCATAATTTTCAAAAAGGGTGTAATAATCAAGGCAAATATATGCAACGGATCATAGAAAGAAAATAATTTTTTTTGCTTTCAGAAATGTGTACAGAAATATTCTGTCTTCTTAGTGATTCTAGAGAGACTGCATGATGATATGATCCTGCTCTTAGAGGCAAAGCGAGCCTGTAGCTACCCATTCTTGTAGGACCAGTGTGCCAGGAGAAAAGCCATCATAGGTTCCCGATAGAGTGGTAAGAGAAAATACCAGCAGATCCCAAAGAAAGTTATTAAAGGAGAAAGAGATGAACAAAGAGAAAATTTAAGAAGGGAGAAGAATGGCTTTGTCCAATCATTCCCATACAGTTGATGTTCTGTAAGAGACCTGGATACCAGAGTGAACGCTAGCTGACCTCAGGAAACACATAAGCTAACTTATAGTCCAATAATTGCTAAAAATTCCCCTGTAATTCTCTGGCTGCCTGCTACCAACATCTCAGGCAGATGCAGTTCATCAGTGAAGCCTTGTGAGCAATTCACAGATCAGCCACAGGGTGTCCACTGTGGTGTGACCTGAAGCACTCTCAGAATCACTGACTGTGAAGACTAGATCATTATAGACTGTCATGAGGGCTAAGACACTGAGTACGCATGACTAAGTGAAGAAATCTAATTTTATGTTTCCTCATCCTGAAATGAATCCCTAGTAGGTATTTCAATTTATGAACCTACCACACAATCTAATGTGAAGGTACAGTCTGATGTATAATTGTGATAGTTTTCCTTTGTTTCATTAAATAACATTTTATATAATTTATATAATTAAATAAATTTTGCATTGCAAAGATATGGAGGGCATTCACAGCCTGTTATTACCTCTCAGCTGCAGAATAATAACAACTGGAGGACAGTAAATCATTCAAATTTGCTAAACACAACTGTAGATGACTCTTCCACTACACCTTGAGTTTTGGCAGGGCTAAGGGTGAGAAGGGTCATTATTAAGCAGGTAGAGCCCAGGAAAATTTACCTATTTCTTACATTTAACTTATATTTTCTTATCAATATTACACAGCAGTGATGGTTTATTCCAGAAGACATCTATTTCAAAAATAAGAATGTGGTGAATAATTTTGTATCATTTCCTGCTAAATGATAACATTTAAAAAACAAACCAAAACACTGTTATTTCTAAGATAAACCTGTTCTTCATGGGTGGTATATTGGGTAATTTCTAACACACATTTTTCTGTAGATGAAGCATTGTAAAACTATAAAGCCAAACCAAGAAAAATGTATGCATACGTTGCACTACTACAAAAACAAAACAGAGACCAATTTACATGGTCTTCCTCTAAAATGAGACAGTTCTGTTTGTTTTTACAGAAATCAGGCAGTTGTGTAGTATACAGTGAAGCACGACAAAAAACCCTAAAAGAATCCCTCTTTCCCTAAGACTTGTTGCAGTGCTAACATTCTTTAGCCTTGTGTTTCTGTAGTCAAGTCAAAACCCCATCTAATTTGGAGCATTTACATTTGAAAAGAGACTTTCACTCCAGTTGTTTTTGCAGGAAAGTTTTCAGCTGTATCATTTGATTTTTGTTTCCAATTAAACAATTCAAGATTAAAATCCAAACACACTGTGTACATTAATTATATAGAAATGCTGAAGCAAATGTTATTGATATAATGCTTGGCATTTATATATTGCTTTATGATAAGACCAAACTGGTAAAAAATTGCAGAAAAAAAAAAAGGAGAGTTACTAACCATACATCAAATCATTAATTTTACCTGTAGAATTCAAAAGAAAGATATAAAATGTTTCATCAGTTTCAGGGGTATCATCATCATTAATATACACAGACAAATTCTGCTGTCTTTCTCCAACATCGAACAAAATGACACTGCTCTTTCCACTGGGAACAAAGTCTCCCTCTTCAGCCGTTGCATCTCCGTTCACAGTAATATACTGGACAGCAACAGCAACGTCAGTCGATCCATTCCTTAGGACCGTAAAGTTTGCCACACTTCCTTCTTTAACGCTCACTGTCAGAGGTTCTGAAAATACACAAGCAACAAATCTACCTCAGTTCAAGCCTGAGCTCCTTGCATGTGGTCTGTTTTCTTAATCCTCCCCAAGAGGACCCTTCTCCTCAGTGAAACAGAAGACATATGTGATAAAGGCATGGAAATACTTGTAGATACAAGAGAATATTGTTCTACTGAGCCACCTAACCAATCCCAGCATCAACAAAGACAATAATGAAATAAAATAAGAGAGGGTTCTGAAGGAAACAAACACAAATTCAACACAACAAAAACATGAATGTTTTATACTAGCTCCACTGGGATTAGGATTTCTCAATGATCTGGTCTGTCAATAAAATCTGTTTGGTGTAGTATATGTATTCTACATTTAAAACCAATAATATCTAACCTGCAAAATAAATGGGATCATCATTCCTTGTAATTTTTAAAATTGCATTGGTTATATTGCCCAGTCTGGCTCCACCAGTAGCATTGAATAAGCTGATGATGAACACTTCCATCTCTTCAGGTACCTGAAAGGGAGAGTATTACAAAATTAATTTCTTGCATACAAAACAATGAAGAAATTAAAATAAACAACTGAGAGGGTTAACAAACCAGAGATTTCTGAGCATTGTTTTTCACTTACTGATCCTTAGGTGTGTCAAGAGGGATTACAAACAACAGTTGATACAGTTACTGAGAAATCACCCCTCTAAAATCTTTGTAAATAAGTCCCTTCATCTTTACTGTTCTACAGGTGACCCAAAAGTTATCTTGCAGCTTCCTGCTTCTGATACATGTAATTTATTTTTCAGCTTTATTTATTTATTATTAATTATTCTCATTCTTTCTTATATTACTTCAAATATATCAGCATTAAAAATAAAAATTAGGATTCCTGCTATCAAAACAAGGTTTTTATTCAAATGAACTTTTCTAAAATCTAACTATATTCAACTACGCTCAGCTTCTAACTTCTTTTTATAGGTATGCACAGCTTCTCAAATTCTTTTATGATTTCCTGAAGTAATCTCAGTTTTATGCAAGTATTTCGGTGTTTCCTACAAATACTTATCAGGATCTTAAAAAACAGACGTTCCTTCTTTCTCCTTCAATGGTAAGGTTTTAGCACTTACTCTTTGTCCCATATACTCGCACAAAACCACTGTAAAAATGTTTACCTCATCTGGCAGTGAGTAAATGGTGATATTTTTTGAAAACTCCAGATTATCAAAGAAAATAGTCCCTTGTTCTGGATAGATGTCATTGGTACAGGCTGGGTCAACAACCCAAGACACAGTAACATTGCCATAGTTTCCTTGGTTTCTTACAACTCTGTAGGCAGCTAAAGAAAGCAAATGTATACAGTCAGTGTGCATCTTCAGAACAACACAAATCAAAAAGTAAAAGGTCAGCAAAGCTGAAACAAAGAAAAAGGAAAGGAAATAATAAGCAAATCCACTTCTCGCAAAACTAATAATATGTGAGAGCACTACACACAGGACACACAAAGACAGACCACTAAAGCAGTCCAGACTTGCTCAACTTTGTTATTGTCTGTAAATGTACTCAATAATTGAACAGAGATAGACAAGTTGAAGTCACCCATATGAAGATTTAGCTCAATTCTTCTCTCACATAGCACCCTACTCTTCATGCTCCACAAGCAGAGCTACTACCTCCAGGTTGCACTTGGCACATACATCAATACTCCATCTTCCTGTCTGGCATATTCTCTAGACATTTTTTTTTACTGGACTGATCCCTCTGGCTTTCCAGGCCCATTCTTCTCCACTTCAGCCTCCACTGCTCATCATACCAGCACTGTACCACTCTGGAAACTCCTGAGTGGAGACTTGAGTCAGACATTGTCCTAGAAAGGTGCAATGGGGAAAAGAAGCCTTGCAGGGGCAGACAGCAGATAAATCAGTAACTCTAACAAAAAAGAATTACCAGCATAGATGTCTTCTCCTTTACTTTCCTTTATTGTTACTGATAGTTCATCAGGTAGAAACTGAATGACACCATGTGGATCATCGTTCTTCAAAATGGTTATATTGACCCTTGTGGCATTCCCCAACTTGCCTGGCATTTCACTGTAGCCACTGAGTTCTACAGAATAGATCTCATCCAGCTAGAAGAGGGAAACAGTCAGAATAAAAATACATATTCAGTATTCACATCCAAAACAAACATCCACAGTCCCTAGCCAGGCAGAAAGAGATGCAAACTTAAACAAAAGGAAATCACACACGCTTTCTACATGCACAGCGTTTGTACATCATCATAACAAAGAAATAATTAGAAATTTCTATCTCTGATAGGACCATTTTTTCCAAAAATCTAGCATTATTACAGGCAAGGACTTATTTTGTGTACTTAACTTAGTATCATATCAATTCAGTAGTACAAATATATTTGTAGTGCTCCCTGAAAGGTAACTTTTCCGTAAGATTAATTAACATTTCTGGCTTTGTAACAGAGAAAGCAAAGATTTTAGAACCATTGACAGCAAACTAATTTAAAAAGACTGTATCTGCTTGCTTTATTAATCTAATGGGACATCGTACTTCATATATTTCTTAAAAAGCTCACAGGTAATGCTTCAAGGAACATTATAACAACTATTGGATCTATGTATCTATATGGCACATATTAGTCTAGACTGGGGAACACTGAGTAAAACTAGCAGATGGTTACTAGAAAAGCAACCAAAAGCATTGGTTCTTCATAAAGAGTTCAGTTAAACTCTGTACTACAGAATGTCATGAATGCTAAAAATTTACATGGATGCAAAGTGTAACTGTTTCAATTCACGGAAAAAAAATCCACTGAGGACTATTAAACCCAAAGACACTTTCTATATATCCAGTCATCACTGGTTTGGAGGTTGGGAAGACATTCTGGAGAAAAGCCATTACACACTTGTCCTATATATTTGCCTATATTTTAATAAGTGACAAACTAATATGGCTGTGAACAGAAATTGAAAAGAGAAAAATATTAATTTTTACCTCTGGAATCCCATCCATCCTTGTCAGAAGAGTAATTATGATCTCTCTTTCACCAGGCTTAAACTCCAGGATTCCTGTGCTTCCATAAAACTCATTATTGTCTCTTGGTTCTACAGTGTAGCGTAGAAACTGCCTGATGAGACTTCCTCTACTGCGGACAATCTGCAGTTCAACAGACTCCCCTTCCTGTACAAAAGAAAATCCAGCTCTTTTCTAGTATTCTGCTTAAACTAAATCATCCATAATGATTGAGAAAAATTACTCAGATAGCTACCTTGATACTGTAGGGACCTCTGGAAGAGGGAGAAAATTCAAACACTCCTCCAGGATCATCATTTTCCAGAATAATAATTTCACGAGTAGTAAACCCATATTTCAGTATTTGGTTTTCCACACTGACCCTGAGAAAGGAAGGCAAGAGGTTTATTTGAGTGACAATTCTGTTTGACATGTAAATCCACACCTGTGTGAAGGGCATCAGAATACTTATGAATTTTATTAATAAATTACGAAAACAATGACCTGCAAAGATTGAAATAAATTAGGAAAGACACATCAGTATGTTTTATCCATTTTTAAAAAAGTCTTTGCCTCTGAAGAAACTTTGTTTTCTGCTTAGTTTTTATAGTCGGTGATTCTGGGTTTTTTTAGTCACACATGCACACACCACACAGGAAAAGATATAGAATTGAGTAGTAAAAATTAGTTACATTCAGTATTTCTTTGTATTTGGATCAAAACATAAAGGATAATCCAAAATCACTTAAACAAATAGAAATTACATTGACAACTACACATTCTTTCACTCTTCTGCAAAATTTACTACTGCTACAAATTGGAAGAGAGTTGCCCCTCAACATTGTGGATTTCATCCTCATCTGTTTGTTAACCTGCCTTCTGTAAGATGTGGACACTACCTGTAGGATCCCAGTCCGGCTCTAGTAAGCATTGGATCTGTGCTCAGTAGCTGTCTCATTCCCCTTCTCCTCCCTTACTCACAAACCTGCTGCCTAAAAGCATATGGAGAACGGTGCAGGCATGAGCAAATAAAGCTCCTCTTGGTGGAGGATTCCTCCCCCCGGGCTACCACCACATGATCTTGGTCTTCATCATGGACACAAATGGGCCTTATCTGACAAGAGAAGGAAACCTTGCACATTTCTTGCATTCATTTCCTCAGATGTGGTAATTTTCAATGGCATTGCTTTAAGTTTATTACACTAAAAATGCCAGAAAAACTACTACTGAGGATGCATCAAGAATGTACCTTCAGACTGACGGTTTGGATATGGCTTATTATATCATGTTTTATGTATTTAGATTCCTGTGCATCTTCCATGTTTCCTGGATGAAAATTTCAATGAACTCTTGGTCGAACATACTGTAAATATTTTTATGGTTTCACTGTACTACAACCCAGACTTCCTGAAACACTATTTCATGTAGAAAGAAACACGATCTATTGTATCCAGTATTTGAAATCTGTTCCAAAACTGTTTCCACAGACACTCCATAAATAACTGGAACGCCCACACACAAACAGAGAAATAGCAGTGTATCTTGTAGCAAAGTCTACAGGGAAGATATAAGATGCAAAACAGGAAATATCTATTTTAAATGGTAATATGTCATGTTTATGGCACATAAAAAAATATGTCAGTAAACACAATAACTTGTGTTAACATAAACTAAATGTGGGTTATTCAAAAACAAGATAGCTGTTCATCTTTCACCACAGAAAACTTCTCCATAATTCTAGTCAGTTCAGTCATTTAGTCGGGGCAAACTGTATTTCTGGCAGTTTAAAACAACCAATCCATTATTGCATCAAACGCTCAAGTATCAAACACTGAGCCGTGCATTCATAACCTTCTTCATTCACAGATCCTAAATAAAGAAATGTCTTTAAGCCAGAACCCCATGCCATCAAATTAAACACCAAAGGGCAAGCATGCATTGTCTGAAGAGATGCAGAAGATGTGATTCCTGAGAGGAAAAGGAATTATAAAGACAGATTCTGTCCAAACCAATCACTTGTAAAACAAAGCATTGATTCACTGAAGACAAACCACAGTTTACTGCACTTACCCAAAGTACACGACAAACCTTTCTGTCTCTACCCTGTCAACACAGAGAAAGGGGATGGGGGAAGGAATGAAAGTGCCACTTGCTAGAATTTCAAGAGTACTAATCTTAGAAAAGAATAATAATAATTTAAAACAAAACAAAACAAAACAAAACAAAACAAAACAACAAAAAAAACCCACACAACACAAAGATATTTTCTTTTCCAAATGCTTATAATGTTCATTTTATGGGAACACTACTTGCAGGGCATTTTCCGGTTGACAAATGGTAGCCAGTGGGCAGTTCCCAGTTTGGAGAAATGACCTCATGACCAATTCGGCATGCCAAGACCCACTGATGGTATACCCTACCAAGCCCTCTTCCAAGAGCTCGATTATTGCTGACGTCTGTGCCTGCTCACAACTGCACCAGCAGCCTATATTATAATTAGCCCTTCATTTAAAACAAACAAACTACATCCCTCCATGATATGTTATTTCACCAATCTGCCAAAGTAATGATAAAAACAGATAAGCACAGTAGGGTACATATCAAAAACTATTTTGGCACAAAATCACATTAAACTTTATATTTGACAATTTTTCAGTTAACCAGATTACCAAATTAAAATACCAATATAAAAATATAACAAACAAAAGTACAAAAATAAAAGAGCATTTGCTAATCTCTTAATTAGTTCCATTTTGGCCAAGCACTTTGGCCTACCACATCAAGTCAGTTGAAAGGGCAGTATTATTCTGCAATGACAATCACGCATTTTGACTTAATCTGAAATAAATATATATAAAACCTGTATCTCCTATCCAAATAGCACAAACAGATTACCACAGCATTTACAAAGTAAAATCCTGACCTCACTAATCTCAAAAAGAACTCAGACTCAGAATTCAGTGGAGATAAAACTTCACTCAAAAGTTTGAGAAAATAAAGCAAATACACTTGTAGATACATTGTTTAAAATAGCAGATCTGAGTTAACAGAAATTTCTCATTGATTTCCAGTGAGGATAGATTTTAAATACTATATATTGAGACATTCTTCCTTCCTTCAGAAACATATGCAAATGTGTTCCAAAACCATCAAAGTATTAATACAATGAAAAGATCAAGGAGAAAATTCCAGAGTTGGTAATGCTAAAATTTAATTATATCGCTAAGCTGTTGGTAATATAATTTACAACAAAGAATACAAATGAACCATTATGTCAAGTGAGTTTCTGATATGTCTGTACAAGCTTAAGTAGTTAAGACATAACAATTCGTGAGAAAGTGAAAGGGCATGCCAGAAATAAAATCTCTTTCAGCTTCATGAAGTTACACTGCATGAATCCAAACACAGCTCAGACAAAAAAGCCCATTAATATGAACTGAGTAGTCATGACAGAATCTAATATTGTGTTGTAATGCACAATGGTAGCACTGCAAAAATCCAGAGGGCATCAGAAATGAAACAGTCATGAGGTACCATGAGGTGTGCATCTTGAGCACCTCCAGGTGTTCTTTGAAAGGACTGAGAAGACTGGTAATACTTTATTACTTTTACACAGTCACAGTGTAAGTCAGATCAGAATCTAGAGAACTTTCAGGTCAGAAAGCAACTAGTGATTCAGCCCATCCACTGCTAAAGAAAACCATTGTTGGGGAGGTTTCTCCACCCAAATCCCATCTTCAACACCAAGATCACTCGATTGATTGATTGATTGATCTGACCGTGTTTTCTCTGTATGACTGGCCAGATTGCTATCACTGCTCTGACATAGTAAATGTTCGTTACTACTCAAAAAATCCATAAAATAGCCTATGCAAAAAATGGAATAGAAGCACCTAGGCTTAGGCTTCCAACTCTGAGCATCTGTTACATGAGCAATGAACGATGTGCACAATAGGATCTCTCCTGTCTACACTCCGAGGTACAGACATATAAATCCTCATAAGTTCCCTGGACAGGATCCACCAGGTGACTTTCTGGCTTGACCTTGGGTTCGTGTCCTCCCTGTGGAGCTGCCTGGAGATCACTGGGCTGTGCCTGACCCCAGTCACCATCATCCAGCCTAAACCTGACGTGTGTTCCTTGGCTTGACTTGCCCCACCATCATGACCTTGCCTGATGCCCTGGGCTCCAGGTTGCCCCCAGTTACTTGCTCCAGCCTGCTCTCCCACCTCACTGAGGGCAGTGGGACGGGCCCCTGCCTGACCAGCCATGTTATCAGGCTGGTCTCCTGGCTCCAGGCCACCACACAGGCCACAGGTCACCAGCCATCAGCTCATGCTACATGCACTGACAACGTCCAAGAACAACGCATTGTTCATGTACAGTCCTTTCATCACAGAGTGAAGACATCCAAACTGCCATGGAGTGCACAGGATCAATTTAGCCCTGTTTCACTCTTTGTGGTATGTGAAACCATCTCTTTAGGCACTCCTGTAACAGCAGTGTGGACCCGGAACAAAAACAGCTATTCAGACCTTCCAAAACACATGGTTTGGCCTGGTGTGGGCATTCAGAAGTAATGATAAAAGTTAAAACAGCTCCTTGTACACAGTTGCTTAGCCATACCAAGAAACTCCAGCTACTAGAGAGAGCACTTGACCAGAAGTAAAGAGATCCCTCTCACTGGGAAAGCCACTTGCTTTTCTTTCTCCTCAGCTTAATTTTTTCTGTAAAATGGCTATCTGCAGACATGAAGTTTCATTTCATCACAGAGGATAAGCATCAGCAATGTTTATGATGCTAATGTAAGAAACACAATCTCAAACTGTATAATTGTGTTCTCTGTGGTGAAACAGCTGTAAAAAAACCACTTCCCATATGACAAATCTCATGTGAAATTGTTGAAGGTCAAACTTTTAGAACAATGTAGCAATATTATGCTTAGGTCAAGAAAGATGTTTTTTGTCTATGTTAAAGCCAAAGGCATTCATAATCAGAAGAACAAGTCAATAGCCACCTTTGAGCAAGGATATCCTGGAGCCATTAGGCCTTGAAGAGGATACAGTGCCAACTTGGCAAGCAAACTCAAGGTCCATGTATCCTTCGCTGACCTACCCTCATTATAATACTGAAAATCCCACCTACAGGTCAAGAAGACCCTTGCTCAGGTAAAGACCCTTCCCCTGAGCATGCGTGGTAGCACAAGTATTGTGTCAGCAGTATTATAATTGTATGTAAATTACTAACCAATCATCATAGAGAGGATGGACTTGGAAAATTACTAACTCTGCAAGTTTTGTGTATAAATATAGCAAGAAAAGTACTGTTGGTGTGCTCAATTTGTGGGAAACCACCACGCACCTAGGCTTGCACAACCCTGAAATAAGCAATGTCTCCTGAGTGCGTGATTATTGACCAATTGCACACCTGGCGACAAATCCACTTTTTAGACAACAAAATGACTGATCATTAGGGAAATTATTTCTGTAAAAGAGCTTTAATTATTATTTAGCAAAAACTACAGATTAATTAGGACAACTAACAGAAGCTTCAAAATGTTTCTTGCAATTTTTTAAACACATAGTATTGCAAAATAGTACAAAGAAGATTTCTGACTGAGTTTAAAGTAACATGGCAATTTCAATGTTTATTATGAACTAAATCCCACTGCAAATAAAATAAAAATTAGGAAGAGATGCAATGTGGTTGAATTTGATAGCTTTGGACCAAGAATTGGAATCTCGTAGAAAGTGAATATTTTGAAAGGCACCTGAGAAACTGAATTGCAACTGTGAATCTGTTTTGTTACTGTTAAAAAAAACACTTCTCTTAAAAACTTTCTTTTCTATCAGGGTACCTCAGAAAGGTGCATTCAGATTGCCTGTGGAATGTTACACAATTTGCTTCCTATTTTTGTAGTCAGTGTTCACCCCCTCATTTTTTTCAGGATTATCTACTGATTTAATTAGTGGCAGGACCTAGATTTAAAGAACAGTATTAAAGTAGGATTTGCCACATTGTAAATACCACAGCACTTCTCATCAGAGGGAACACCTTCTCTCCAGGTTTAATCCATGAATTATTTGATTTTGGAGGCTATTTTAATTTTTGTTACTCATAGCAGGAGACATATGGTGGTATTATTTTGAAAAGTAATAAAAGCTAGCAGTGGGTGTCCAGCACCACTCATTTAAGCATTCTACTACTATTTCAAAATAACTTTTCCCCCATCAAAACAAAGCCTGATCAAACCCTTGAAGAAAAACCCAACATTTTACACTGAAAAAATTAATTCATATAACATCATATGTATTACTTAATAGAAAAAGTACTTAAGAAAGATAAATATAGTTTTGAAACAGATAGTAACCACAGAAAATCACCAAGTTAGGAGAAAATCCCAACTCCATTAAACAGCATATTAGTGTTCCTGTGCATGCCAGTGCAGACAGCAACCCACAACATATAAAAATCAACATATAAAAGTGAGCCCTGAACTAAGAACCATAGACAGGGCTTCTTTGATTTGCTAACTTTTTTTCAGGAGGTAATCTCTTAAACATAAAAATCTTAAAAAATTGTCAGACAGTTCACAATGGAATAGTCAAACCTATGTTTTGCATTTGCAATTTTTAAAATAATTATTTTATAAATTTACTCAAGACACATTTACAGCCTGTGGAAACTTGTATTGCATCACAGGAGTCATTAGAACTATAAAAATCCCTATGTTACATTGCTTCAGTTTTGTTTCATTGTATATAGTATATGAGATTTAGGTCATAAAATGCGTACATGAATCTGTTCTGGCATGCTAAATTATATGAGGCATGACAAATAAAAATTTGAGCATAAGGACTATTGAAACAGTCATCTGTTCATGGATTATCACTTTCACAAATTAAAATAAACTTATCAGTATATTGCTGTTCCCAGATCCCAAAGTCCACAAGTTCTCACTCCCAGCACCTTTCATTTAAGAGTGCAAAGACAACCCGTGTGCCCTTCAGGTCCTGGCCCTTCCCTTGAGCCAACTGCCAAATCGATAGTCGTGTATCTGCACCTTACTGAGGGGATGACAACTGCCAGTAGGAGAATACGTTGTGCAGAAGGAAAAAATAACAATCAGATTTTTTAAAAACTGATTTCTATTTGTGCTTACCAGG
The DNA here is from genome assembly GCF_031877795.1 of Strix aluco. Classification (NCBI taxonomy): domain Eukaryota; kingdom Metazoa; phylum Chordata; class Aves; order Strigiformes; family Strigidae; genus Strix; species Strix aluco. The sequence continues at coordinate 3,410,905 of NC_133971.1, forward strand.
TGAAACAGACAGCACTAGTATGTATATATGCTTTCACAAAGCATACACACAATTTGCATGGCCTGTTCCACCTACATTCATAAGGCCTTTTCTTTCTCATACAGATTTAACTACAGACATCTGGATTTATTTATGTTTGGTCTCAATTCAGGCCTATTCATATATGGGCAAGCATTCAACCTGAAGCTGCTCCTAAAAAAAGAAAATATGAAGAACCTTCAGCAGGTACACGATTGTCTTTCTTCTTTGTTACTCATCTGTCTTCTACAGAAGCATATTCTTCATGATATACATTGGCCTCAATTTTGTGGACAGAATTCAAGGTTATTTTTAATATCCATGGCCCATGGACGAAGGCCACAAAGCAAGCAAGGAAAATACTATTTTTAATGTCTTGGAAAGTTCCTTTTATAGTTATGGATGCAATCAATGCTCATTTAAAATGTAAACTGCCTTAACAACACCACTGAGTTGTAAATAATACATTCTTGTTAGAACTAATTATTTTTATTATTTTATTCATGCTATTACTAATTGCAATAAATAGAATGCTTATGAACGCATTTCTATGTCTATAGTTTCATTAAAGTTCTTACATGCTCTATTTTCCTACTGACTTATGCTACAATTTATAGAACAGTACAAGCTCATCCATAGCACAGTGCATCTTTGTTTTCATGCTAATTCACCACTGCTGTGAGGTGCTGGCTGCCAGCCTTGGAAACTGAAATCTCCTGTTCATCCAGAAAACACAAACTATGCAGAAAGAAATACCACAAGCTTACACACACAACCCTGCCAGTATCCTTCAACCCTGATTTGAAGAGTCATCTCCAGCACTGAAAGGATGATCTTTGAAGTCATTTCATTCTTGGCTTTTGCTAACATTAAAGCTGCCCAATTCCACTCATAGCCTTGAGGGACACTATTCAGATCTAGAGAAAAGTTCAGATTTTATCTCCTCCTTGTTTACTTTTCTTTCCAGGCCAGACTACCTGTTTCTTACTTCAGTCTCTGACCTTGCCAAGTGTGGGAAAGCTGCTTACACTGGCATACTTCTTGCCAGCCACTTCATGATCAGCAGAACCTGCTACTCCCACCCGTACATAGTAAAAACAGAACAGTGGTTACGTTTGTTCAGCTGCCAGTTCAGTTGTCTTATTGCTGCCATCATTTTCAAGGCACAGCCTAGGGTTACTACTCAGAATAAGTGGCAGAAAGCTGTAGTTATATACACCTGCAGAGCTGTCAGAATTTAAAAAGTTAATCTTTTATGCTGCCCCCTTCCTCTAGCTACTTATTTGTTTCCTACCCTTCCACTTCGATTTTTTGGCCACCTTACACAACTTCTTCACAACTTCAATCATCATTTGTTATCTTAGTTTCTGGCTTTGTGCCAGACACTCTAATGAATTCCTTGAGACGAACTGGTTTCATCCACAGGAAGGAAAGCAGAGAACTGCTTGCAATAGTCTGCATTTGGTTTTGTCTTGAACAGAACTGTCTTTCCAAAGCAGTGAGTGGCCAACCTAGAATGAAATAACTCATTCTGAACTAAATGCATCCACCAGCCAGCTTTTACAGAAGCAGGCCAATCCTGCAATGGAATAACATCTTTCCTGGGAGGTAGAATGATGTTCAGAAAACAGCCTTTCCAAAACAGGATCAGCAGCTGCTTGAGGAGCTGGTTGCTGGTTTGCCAGCATGTAATCACCACGGTCATCTGGTGTTGAAGTTCCCATATAGGACAAGAATACTTCTGCATAAGGTAAGGACTGTGTAAGTAGTAAATGTTCAATGTGGACATTGCAGCTGGCAGACCCCTATTAGTATGTTTCCAGAAAAAGTGGAAGAATATACCTTAGGCTAACAGGAGGTAGTAGAATTGGTGGTATTTCTAAATTATGTATACAGCTGAGTTGTTGGAAGCAGGACCAAAGACATAGCCAAGATTCTCCTGCTAGTAAATCAAAGAGGGAACACGCTCCTGGTTATGCACTAACTTAAGTATTCTGAGTAGCGTTCATGTGTAGATAATAGTATCTCCTGAGGTCCCTTACTGCCTTAATTATCCTTTAATCCTGTTCTTGTGCAGAAGGGAGACTACAACACTGTGCTTCAGAAACACCATTGCTCTCTTTGTAGCCAAAGCATGTGATAACAGTCACATGGGGCTATTTTGGAAGCCAGGGGTCGTGATGAAAGTATCTATCAAGAGCAAACAATACTGGATGCAGAGCTCATCTAATTCTGCAATGACACCCTAGCTATAAACATTTTTCTGATGGAAACAGTTATGTATTGCTTTCTACTCTCCATTACAGTTTTCCCTAATATCTCACTAAATACTGCTCTTCTGAAAAGATATGCGTTATAACAGCTATAACTAAAGATCAAAGCTGAAAGAACTTTCTAAATAGCATACATTATTTTCACCAAAATATAAAAAAAATTAAGTCATTACTTAATAAATACAACAGTTTCTTACATTGATGTCCAGTCAAAGAGGAATCCATACACAGTCTGAATCAATGGACTAATATTCCTTCAGGCACTTATCAATGCAATACAGGCAATACTTCCTAATTAATACTGTGCTAATTTGTTATATATAAATTGGCTATCACAGCTGATACATATGAATAGAGATTAGGATACAATACCTGTCCAAAGTTAATAAGAGAGTTTCATTCATTTCAGGTATATCATCAGCTTTAACAGTAATGTTGATTGTAGTATCACTTTGTCCCGATAAGAAAACAACGGAGCCGTTAAAAGGACTTATGTCGTCATCTGTTACTGCGTTTTGATTGAGACCAGAGGGTTTCAAGCTCCAAAACACAGTTGCTTGACCATCAGTCCCATCTCGATGCAATGCAATGGAAACCTATGAAACACGAGTCTGTTGTGACTTGTAAAACTAGATGCAAGAACAATTACCCCTTTACAAATTACATTTGAATATGAGCCTTGAAATGTTCAGCTTATTTTTTGGCTCATACCTATGTACAAGAGATGAAATCAAGGATGGTATATCGACAAAAATATATACTGAATCTTATCCTTTTAGCCATTTATCAGTTACATGCCCAGACAGTGGAGATGACAGATTATTAATATCACAAATCACTAAGCAACCATAAACAGAAAAAGCCCGGTATGACTGATTTAATCAGTGCCCACCTCATCAAGACACAATTTAGGTTTTAAATGTAACTACCATAATTTTACTCTGGTTGTTATAGTACAGTGCCAACCTGTACTCTGCCTAAAGAAATTAGCAATTTTAATCTGAGAACCATTGATTCAGGATTTGAGGGCAGATTTCAGTGAAGACAACTAGTAAAAAAAGGGAAAATGTATGAAAAAACATTTTTAAAAATATTTCTCCAGCTGGGACTAAAGCACTTGGATGACAATGTTTTAGAAAATGCTTCTTTGGGTTCTCAGAAACCTAAAAGGCATAATTGTTGGAAAACACACCAAGCGAGCCAAATTATATGTTTGTATGTAAGTCAACTATAAGATACACAGACTTTTCCATTAAATTTAGAAGCTCTGTCAGTCCTGCTTTACATCACTCCCTTTGCAGTTGGTGAGAGAGATTAAAACTGTCTGCAGCATCTTTTATTCTGTGTGAGCATCAAGACCTAACAGGTTTTAGGTGCTTAAAGAGAAAGCAAAGACCAATTTCTGATAATGACTAACACATTATTTCAGACCTTAGTTTTACAAGCATGTTTTTGCCTTTTTTTTTTTTTTTTTTTTTTATTTAAATCAGGGGAATATTTGGGATCAGGCAGATCCCAAAGAGGAAGGATTTTCCACACATTAACTTTCAAATGTTACACTGAATATAGCAAACTTTGCTTTCTCCAAATACATTTTTCATACTAAGGGACAAGATGAAAAGGTTTACTTACCACTGTAGCAGGGGAATCTTCTGGCTCAGAAATAATAATTGGAAGATTGCTAGTAAAGCCTATTTCTCCATTTGCAATATCTGGAGTAATCCTCAGAGAAATATTTCGAATCTCGCCTAATCTAGGACTCACAGGTGGGACCACAGGAATCCTATTCACCAGCTCAACTTTTTCCAGCTGTAGGAAAAAGTAAGAAAAATCTGAGAAATAAGAAGCCTTAGTACCAAGTCAGAACAATTCTGACATTTCAGTATAAATTTCATATGCAGGGAGCAAAACATCTCCAGAACAAATTTCTCTCACTGGCAACACTGCTGTTACAAAAAGGTGTAAGTAGATGTGACAATGAAATAAAACGGCTATCGCTGAGCTTTGTCAGCAGAATGGAACACCTCTCAGACAAATCACGTTCATGTACACAACTAAATGCATGTAGAGGGAGAATGAACCTCCTAGATCGGCTGATTTATTACTGGACCTATGAATAGCAGTATTGATTTGACAAATGGCCCAAGCTATTGTCCTAACTTCATTTTTTGTGCCATGCATTGATAAAAATCTGCTTGAAGTCGCTGCAGCCATAACAATTTAGAGCCTCTAATGAAACAAAAGAATGATCCAATCTTCTTTCCTCTCTCATACAACTTTAAGGAGTTCTCTATTTATAATAACTAATATATTAGAATTTAATTCAGAATTGAAAATCAGTACAGCATTTCAAAACTGTAGTCTACTCTCGTGTTACCATTTTTCTGATGGTTTATTCATACTAAGAAGAAATAGAAAAATGTTTACCCTTTCTTTGAACGGGACATACCACTCACTGAACCCAGCAACAGTACTGACACAGTAAGGAAAGCAGGACACGCCTGTTTAAATATTTCTTTCAAATATAATTTATACCATGTGATTTTGTCTACATGCAACATTATAACAAATGTTTCCATAACTGATTTGCATATACTTCTGCAAACATTTCACTGGTGCATGAACTACCAATGACAAACACCTTCTAACTCCCACAAGGATGTTTCTTCCTTGAAGTTATCAGATATTATCATATTGGAGGAGGGGAAAGATGCCTTGTTTAAATCCATAGAGTGATCATGAATCACCATTTCAACTGACAAGTTTTAAACCCTTTCAATTCTTAAAACCAATCTATATAAAATACTTGAGCCGTATTATACTTTGCTCTACCATTGCTTGAGTGACACACAAAAATATTCATGCACATTTTATTTGATGATAGAGGGAACTACTTTACAAATACCGTATTCAGTAACTGATTCTCAACCACACCAGCTAGTTATTGAGAGTCTGCAGGAACAGATGGTGGGTCTGTTTGTTTTGCTTGATTTCTAAGCTTTCTTTTAGAGTAGGCCCTGATCCTGCAATTATCAGTATGCAGTTGGACCACTGCACGGTTGTTAGCTCAGTAAATTTTCTGAAATACTACACAGCTGAAACAAATCACTTTGTTACATACTTCTGATCCTGGATAGTAACGTTGAGATTAAAGTAATAATTAATGAAGATCCAATTTTTTAATTCAGTGTTTCCTATTAAAGAAAATCAGCACATAAGGAAAAAGGAATGCATTGTGAATTGAGTAATAATGGTGAGTAGTTTATTAAATTAGTTAATCTTCCTGTCCATACCAAAAACTGCACCTCAGACTACAGTAGGTTACTTAATTGAAGATGTCACTGAAGAATGTTGGTCTCACTTTTCCAGTTCCTCCATCCATTCCCTAGTTATGTTTAAGCTTCATTTTCTCCTCCTCTCCTCCTCCCTTGATTCCTGGGTTGATTTTTTATTGTGCCTAGTACAAACTCTATAATCTTCTCATTCTAAACATGTTCGCTGAGATTATCATTTATTCACAATGTAGAAGGATTGTCATAGTGATAAATAGGGGTATTTTTCTTCCTTCTTTAAATGAATTATTTGTGCTGGAAAGCCCCTCTGATTTTGTTTATTCAAACAAAAAGATTTTTATGGTTCATGGAGAAAGTACAGAACATTCACCCCCCGCCTCCCTGGAATCTGCAGTTTGAGAAGCTGGGCAAAGTGCCTGCATTCTGGAATACTTATCATATGTGTGTCTTGTCCATAGTCCACAGTGCAGCGTTATTTATAATGTATCATTTAAAAGGGGCTTGGAATTGGATAATTCAATTCTTCTGTAGATCTTTCAGATCTCACGCGGTTGTAAAACATAGTAAACTATTCTAGTATTCCAGAACACAATTCCCTATCTAACCATGAAGACAAAAAATTTGCCTACCAATAAAGCAATAATATAAATCTGAAAATAAATTTTTTTCTCTTTTTTTTTTTTTTTTTTTTAGAGAGAGAATGTGGGGAGAAAGAGGTGGAGGGAAGAAATGTTTTCAAGGGCCCAGAAGTAATTAAAACATCTTCGGTAGACCATAAGTTAGAGACAAAACTTGGCAAATTTTAAATTGATGGATTTAACATCGTCTTCTTTTGTAAACTCTAACAACATCTGAGTTAAAATGAAAATATTAAAAGGAACTAAGAAATATGATTTGCACTTTAGATGCACCAGGTCATCCCTTTGTCTGTCTATCAAGATTCCTACCTGGGCTCATCATCTTGGATGACCAGAGTAGCAATAGTTAATCATAGGAAGTAGAGTTATGGGGTAATCTAAACTGCAGATGAGAAAATAAGTATAGCAAATACTGATTACAATGCCCAGGATCTTCCATATCAGTATATGGAAGTATATCTTTATATCTGAACAACAACTTGCTAAAATGTAAGCAAATTTGGTTTTCTGTGGTGAAAAATGAAAGCTTTAATTGGAAAGTAGAAATTCTTTAAATATTTTTGCTGAAAATTCAGTTTTCTGTCAAAAACATAGTTTTCTTTATTTTTTTCCAGTCAATTTTAATTAACAATGACATTTGTTCCCTTCTTACAAATTCCAGTAGAAAAAAAGAGGAAAAAACCCAAAAGGGCATATACAGGGAAAACTTGAAAAAATACTTTTGAAGTTTTCTGGCCAAACTTATACATAAATGGAATATATGTTTAATTATTTTTAATCTATATTTTCTTGCTTGTAATTTCTAAAATTTGCCATGCTTCTGTAATTTAAGAAACTTAATTTGTTTATATTGAAAGCCACAGAGAAAGCACACAGAGAAACATACCTCAAAAGGTAACTAACTTCTGCAACATTGATCTTGTTTTGTTAAATTCTGTGATTAATACCTGAATTCTGTTACAACAGCATATTTCTTTGAAGTGGCGTAATTAGTAAATAATGATAAAGAATAAAGTTCTTTATGGCATATTTATGGAAGCTGTCTCTAAATAAGAAAATTTTCTTAGTTACAGAGCTAACCATTTTTTTCCTTTTTTCTTTTTTAACAGATATGATCATTTTAATTAAATTAAAAGGGAAGGAGCCACTACTAAATTATAACCTTTATATTACACAGGCTAAAAAAACACCCCAAAACACAACTGAGATACCTGTACGAGGAAATGAGCACCATTTTGAAGAAATGCATCATTTCTTATTGGTATATTTAAAGTATCTTGCGTTTTTCCTTCTGGAAACATGAGAATGCTTCTTCTAGACATATTTAGAATGCCATCTTTTGCTCTCTCAGGATCCAGAGCTCCAGCTGGAATATACAGTGCAGTATAAACCAACTGCACATCTCCAACTGTTCCTCCCTCCCTTGCAAAACTCAAGGATAAAAAGCGTCCCGTTGGATTACTTTCAATCTTCTGATTCTCCAAAGGATAAAACCTTATGAGGCCATAAACATCATCACTGTCCTGAATGTAAAACAGAAGCTGCAAAAGAGAAAACAGCATCACTTACCCTATGCAACAGTTACTATATGCCATAGTTTTCATGCTTTCACAAAAGCATGTCCTGACTGTCACCATACATTTTTCTCCTTAGTGAATTGGCACTCAAGAAAGAAATCAGATTGACAGCCCCGAAGTATTCTTTGTACACAAGCAGCACAGCACTGACAGTGGCAACTTTCCCACTATGAATCATCCATGTGCCAGCATGAGCTCTGAATAACTGATTTTTTGGTTCAGCAGACAAAGTGAATAATTTAAAAATGTTTCAGATTGTGAAAAATTTCATTTTATTCAACAAGTTCATTGCAATCACTTTAGAGAAAGACAAAGCAGTGACTCGAGTCACAAAACTGTCAGCAATGCTAGCCACCCTTTCTTTAACAGTTCAAAGGTTACAGTCTTAATCACCAACCCCTCCTCTTGAAGTTGTTACTCTGTGTAAAACATTCCAATAATCATTAAGACAGCAAATGAGCAAGTGAAAACAACTTTCCTGCCTTCTCTTAGCAAGCAGTCACTAAAGACAGCACTTAGGCAATGATATGTATGTTGGGACTAATCTAAGATGAATGATACCACACTAAAAATGTCTGGGTTTGTGTACTATACTAAGCCAAATACTTTGGATATGGGTCTATATACTAAGATTATATTCATTAATTTGTTTGATTTATATCAAGCCCAAACCTTTTAGCCAGTTTAGCCAATCAATCCATGTTATCAGAACTGGTAGAGTCTCCAATTATTACTGATTATTCCTCCTCTGCTCCGCTCTTGTGAGACCCCCCCTGCAGTGCTGGGTCCAGCTCTGGGGGCACCAACATCAGAAGGACACGGACCTGCTCAAGCAGGGCCAGAGGAGGCCACGAAGATGCTCAGGGGCGCTGGAGCACCCCCCTGTGAGGACAGGCTGAGAGAGGTGGGGGGGTTCCGCTGGAGAAGAGAAGGCTCTGGGGAGACCTTAGAGTGGCCTCACAGGACTGAAAGGGGCTACAGGAAAGGGGGGAAGGACTCTTGATCAGGGAGTGCAGGGATAAGAGAAGGGGTTTAAACTAAAAGAGGGAAGATTTAGATTAGCTATAAGGACAAAATTCTTCCCTGTGAGGGTGGTGAGGCCCTGGCACAGGTTGCCCAGAGAAGCTGTGGCTGCCCCCTCCCTGGAAGGGTTCAAGGCCAGGTTGGACGGGGCTTTGGACAACCTGGGCTAGTGGAAGGTGTCCCTGCCCATGGCAGGGGGGTTGGGACTAGATGGTCTTTAAGGTCCCTTCCCACCCAAACCATTCTATAATTCTATGATTCTATGATTATTACTTCTCCAGAGGAATTCTAAAAGCAAACTTACCTCAGATGGTTCACTGACTTCTGCACCTCCTTGTATTGTATGAGCTAAGAGTTTCAGAAGATAAGGCTCTGCCTCTTCTGGTATATCATCATCAATAATGTCCAGAGGAAGTGTTACCAGCATCTGCCCTTGATCAAAACATATCTCCCCAGTCTCTGGAACGAGGTCTGCAGTCACAGGTGAAGGATCACTGCTATTTCGGATTATAACCCAGGTAACAGAAACATTTCCGTGTGTTCCACCATTTCGTACAATCGTGATCTCTTCAAACCTATGGTTTTGAGTCAAAACAAAAACCCGCAATATAACCATAATTAATATTGGCTTGATTGGCTATCAATTCCCTGAAATATTTACACTGACTTAAGTGGAATAAATGTTAACTGCTGCAACTGACATTTGAGTCAGGGCTTAAAGTTTGTGACAGCATAATACACACATAAGGCTCCTCTTAGAGCACTTATTCATGAGCTCCCTGTAATGACTCTAAAGATATTTGTTAGAAATTATTTTGTTTACAGAGCAAAAGATACTGAGAAGTGAAGACTTGGCATGCTTTACATTTGTCTTAAGAAATACATGTCAGATTTCAGAAAACCTTTTGTCTATTAACTTTCTACACCATTTTATAGACTATATCAAAATACAGTTGTCAGGCATGAAAATTTAAATTATTCCAAATCAGCTATTTGCTTCTGTACTGAAACATTAAGTTAACAATATTTATGATACTGGGAATGTCATGTTTCCTGCATCTGACAAGCATATGACTACAACAAAACATCTGGGAATCATGACTTACAAAAATTTAGAAAGCAAGATTTATTTCTTTACTGTGTATAAGAAAGGAAGATGAATACTGAAGTGCTGGGCTCTACATACTATAATATAATTTCAAAATTGTTTGTAGTATGATGGCTTGATGTATCACCTGTGTCTCTGGGGATGAACTACTATCAGTAGCTAGCAGTGGACATTTTTATTGAGACTCTCAGTATTGTGTATCGGTCCTGCCTGTAAGATTTGTACAGAGCTTTGATTTTAATCTCTCTGTAAAATTACAAATATTTAACTTATTTTTAAGTTTCAGGTAAGTATTTCATGGGAGACACTCAACACTTTTTTTTATTTTTAACCAGGGATTGATTTTATATATCTAGTAAATAAAAAGATTTACCAGGGAAGGAAGCCAGAAATATATTCCCCACTTTTATGAACTGGTGTGTGGCAGCATCACAACTTCATTGATTCTGCCTTTAGATTAAAGGTTTTTCAGTATTCTGATAATGTGATTAAATACTTACAGTTTTTACATACAGTTTACAAATATTAAAATATTTCTTGCATAATTAGACATTCCCACTTCCTTGAAATCTTTGTAGATATAGTTGATAATAATAACAATACACTAAGCGATTTCTACATTATATTTTCAGTAGTGATTTTATAAATATTTTCAGTGAAATACTAAGGATGCTTAATAATCCAAACAAATCTCTTAAACGGATTGGATACTAGTTTTGAAGATCTGCAGTACCTTGAAATTTGGTCTTCATCAATGATAACAGTCTGAGCAAACAGGATACTGTTGATTGATAGCACCCCATAGGGTTTATCATTTGGTTGGATGGTGACATGAACAACAGATGGATTAACCAAAACAGCGTCTCCCTGCAAAGTCTCCTTAAGAAGCATAATCTGAAAGGTCTCAGCAATTTCTGGTATGGCATCATCAAGGATCTTAAATTTCATATGTGTTTCATGAACTAGAGGTGGGAAAACAATAGTTGTATTTGGCTGTAGATCTAGGAAGTCTACATTAAGCTGCGCGTGTGCTGTTGAATTCCCCGTTATGATGGCGTAACTGACAGAGACTTCATGTTCATCAGGTCCAATTAATCTTCCACTGACATCCTTACCACGAACCACTTGTATTGTCAACACACCAACTTCCTCAGGCACCATATAAGCACTCTGAACAAAACGCACAGGACTGTCATTTTTCTTAATAATAATCTGAACAGAATCTTTTGTGTTGTTGATTTCAGCCCCTCCCTCCACGCTCTTCAGATGAACAACAAACAATTCATCATTTTCAGGTATCTGGAAAAATAATATTAGCAACTGGGTGTAAGTCATATTTCAAATACATGCAGAACACTCTTATTGAGAAATAAGTTTTATATATTTTATGGAAAAGGGAAATAACACAAACTTGACAATTCATTTCATACTAAAACAAACAGGAGAGAAGTCTTGCTTTTAACTTTGGTTGAAAATCCCTTCTCAAAATTGAATGTTTCCATTTTCTAAAACATACTTTTTGCTCTGGCAATATGAAAAAGAGTGGAAAGCCAAACAAAAGCAAAAAAAAACTAGGCAAGAATCAGAAAAAGCTGGATCTTTCCAACTTGAGACTATGAGGAGATCCAAACTCTGCTTTTGGAAGCCACCTTTCTTTGGAAACATTCTTCCCAGTTATTTAGATTTACATCTTGATTTTCTGATATTCATACTAATTGACCTCTATGGATGCCTGAGAGAATACAGGAACAACTTATGGACACAACCTACCTCAGCCCATCCATTCGTATACAAATGGAAAAGGAACACTTCCTATGTTCAGACACACACACATCCCCAGAGAAAGCTTCCGTCACAGATCTGAGAACGTGTTTTCTGGTGCTTTGCAATTATTTAGGCTTGGGCACTTCTACAAAAGGACTGTTTAGAACTACATTTTAGTTTTAGCTATTTCTTCTCCCATATCTGATGCAGCAGACAATAAAGAATGGCTTATAAAGCATAAATTACAGAACCTAAGGATGAGATTTTTGCTTTATATTACTACATTTTATTCCCGAAATCTTGATTTTCTAAACCTATTTAACTGAAAAATATGATTATTTTATTAATATATATAGGTAGAAAGTAAATCTTTTAAAACTATGATGTTTGCGTGTCATTCTAGCTGTGGACTTCTGGAAACTAGTATTCTATGAGGACAAAATTACTTATTTTTTGCTAAGGGTGATGCTCTGTTATAAAGTTGACAAATTCTTTTCATGCGCTTTTGTTTACCAAGCTAAAAAAGTTCTGAAAACCCTGCTGTCCAATATTTCTTCTCATTCACACTCATTTGTTAATTGGCCACCCTCAGATCCTTTTCGAGGACTAAAAGAGTGGGCATGCAACTGCCTTTATAGCTGATGCCAATTCTGTCCCTTGTTTGGCTTGTGGCACTTAAAACTTGCATAATGTTGTTGACTGCTGCAGGTTTTTTTGTCAACATGAGATCTGGAAGCTCTCAGTCACCTCTGTCCTATACTGACACACCACACAATTATTTTACCTTATTAGAATAGATTATGTTTCATTTAGTTCACTAATTAATATACAATCTTGCACCATAAAAACATACATTTAGGTGAGAGCCAAGATGTATCCACAATTGTAGTTGTAGTTTACATCTTAGTATCTCATGTAAATGTCACATTCTGGACTTCTTAATGGCATCATGATTGATCAGTAAAAGTCCCAGTCAAACTTCAAAGACAACACTATAAAAGATTTCCAGTGCTGACTCGCCTCTTTCATTTTCTCTTAACAAAGTTTTCATTATTCCTCACTAAAAAAGGAAATGTATACAATAAAATTACTGTAAATGTAGTGCTGTGATCAGATCTGCAGTCCCCAATTTCTGTAGGAAAAGGGTTACTCCACTCAGAAAAATACTTGTTTTGTTGTTTTTCTTAACTTCAGATCCTAAAAGCTCAAACTAAGTTCTGAGAGTAACATTGGATTCTTGTGAATTCCATCATCATCATCAATAAAGATTTTTTACTCAAAATTAACCTTTCATGTACTCCTGTGGAAGACTTTAACTGAGTGGACCAGCCACAGTTATACAGATTAAATTCTGAGAAACAGAGCTTTGAGAGCATTTCTCAGAGGAAAAAACCCCCACACCCTCCCAAAAAGCCTAACAATTTATTTCTGTGTATAAGCTAACAGAAATATGAAAAAAAAAAAAAAATTGCTTTAAAGTTGCTCATTTCTGAGACAGGCACTTTTTTGCTAATTTTTTCTTGTGAATTTCTTTATTAAGCTATTCTTTATCATATTTACTTATTTTGGTACCTCTGTTTTCCCTCTCAACCCCATTATAAATTTAAAAAAAAAAAAAACATAGGAAAAAAAGCATAAGAAAAATGAAAATCACATTGAAAAGTAGAAGAATATGTTTTGTTTACTCTGAAGTAGAAAGAAAGGCTCACAACATAGAAACATCTTTTTCTGAAAGACCAAGCTAAAAATTGAAATTTTTTAATTATCACATAGTGTTTACGCTCTTCACAAGATTGCCTGTTTCTTTTAGGAATCTTATCTATTTTTAGTATTTTTAAAAATATGTTTCTATCTTGAAACATATCTATATAAAAACACACAAATTTTGTCAATCTATCTTTTCCCTCTGAATATTCAATGTGTTACATTCTTTCTTTAGTGGCAAACATAACATGTCTGATCTTCACACAAGTGAGAGCCAACCAAATTACCAAAGAATAAACTGGATTCTTATGCACCGTTAACTGAAGGCAGAAGAACTGCACAGACAACACTGAGGATGTAATCAAAGCTGCATCATGTAAGCAATGTTATATTTAGGTTCCTTTTGCTTAAACAATTAATAAAGACAAAAAGTATAGACTGAGTTCATTATGCAAACATAGCCTGAATTTGCAAGGCAGACAATCAGGGAAAAGCAGAGCACATTCAAAAAGAAATATAGAAATGTTAAATATAGAAAGGACAGACTAATAGATAAACCTATATATAGTTCAAGAACATCATCCTTGGCCATACAACAAGGACCTCTGTATTCCATCTGAAAAAAAAAGTACAATGCTTTCCTGACTATTTATACATTTACTGCAGCAGCACCTAACAGGTCTAGTCAGAGCAGCCAGGATATGTTCAGAAACTAAAAATATTCACTGATGAGAATTACAGAGATAGCATTAGAAGAAGTAAAAATGAGAGCCCATAGAGCCAAAATTTAACAACACTTTATTAAGTAGAAGCACTTTTAACCTTATTTAAACCCAGCATTTTTGTAATTTATTACCCCAAGTCTCTCCAGAAGAGCAGTCAACCTTCTACATAAACAAACCAAAAATGAAGTCGGTTTGTTCTTACCTCATCATCAAGCACTGTTAAATTATAAATCAGCATTGATCTCCCAGGGGTAAATGTAATATTACCCCTAGCTGGACTTAAGTCTTCTTCGGCTGGGTTTGGTCCATCTATCTGCAAAAAATTGATTTTTACAATAAGAAATATATAAAACAGGAGTACTAATTGAACACAAGTACAATAATCAATATACGGTTTGTGACACACATAACAAACGATTATCCAGTCATCTCCTGCTCACAGGCACACACATTCAGTTGTGAAAATCTGCTCTTTTTTAGCAGATGGAGTAAGTCAGAGTAACCACTCTGAAGAAATGATGTATTGCCAGAAAAAGAGGAAGAAAACTACTTCCATATAGACCTATGAGAACTCTGGTAGCTACTGATGCATAACTGACTCTTTTACATAACAGAAAGGATATGCATTCTAATTCAGTTTAAATCACTAATATTTCATAATAGATTCCAAGATAAAATAATAGCAGTTACTGGTTTTGTGTCCTTTCTATCTTGACTTGTGATATTAAGGAAATTACAGTTAATACTGAAACCTAAAAGACTAGGAAGACCCTTAGAGGCAATATGTTGTGGTTTTTTAAACGATGTTGTAAATTTTTTTCAACATATGTATATAAACTACACTGTGAGATGGACTTGATTAATTGTGCAGATAGTAAAATTTACTGGGCCTTAAAAAAACAATAGATCTGCAATAAACTACACAGTGAATCTCATTCTGTACATTAACTATACATGTTCTATTTAGTATGCAATGAAACTCAGTACAAATCTTTTGAGATTTTGACAGGTCTAGATTAAACCCTTGATGACATATAAGGCCAGACAACTGATAAAGAAATATCCATATGAAAGAATTTATATGTAATTTTAAGGTATGTAATAGAATCTGAGCTAGATAGGGAAAAAAACCAAACAAACAACAGAAAAACAATAAAGGCAATAACTATATCACATTCAAATCAAGTACATAAATAATGGCCTAAATATTCAACATGAGTAATTATCCTGAAAGGTTTCATTTCCTGGGAATTCAAACTACAGTCTGACAGATACAGGATTTCACTACTGAGCTCTCATATGTTCAAAGTTGGCACAAGCATTAAAGACTCACTCAGATGCTTATTTGTAAAATATAGATAAATTTTGAAGAAATATAAAATAACACATTTCTTATACATGTAATACACATTGTTTACTTGGAATACCAATTAATGCTGCCTCAAATATCTTCCTAAATGACAGATAATACTAATTTTTCTCTAGTACCTCTTCATTTTTTCTCAAATTAAACTGTCAGATAATTACAATATTTTCTATTTGACAGGTCATATCCTTCCATTTTATGAAACAGATTTAACAAATGTAGACATAGGTATTCTGCCCCTCTTTCAATTTTATAAACACTGTGATAAGTTACAATTACGGCCTCACAGTTTCATCCAACAGATTAAGGTATGAAGCTTTTTTGATAAACTCACCTCAAAAGTTACGATGACCGTCCCATAGGTTCCTCTCTCCCTAATTAGAGTGAGAGGCACAAATTCATTTCTGCCCCTGGGCTCATTCACTGTGATTAAGGCAGACTAATGAGGAAGAAAAGGGACAGGCAATCAGGCACAGATCAAATATCACAGCAGAGGAAGAAACTGTTACCATAGAAATACCAAACTCCCACAGACAAATTAATCCAATCTGCAAACCAGTCCACTGATGGCATACATTTCCTAGCAACCAATTAGTTCAGCTAATAAAAAGCTTGAAAAATTTCAGATAAAAAAAATATCGTAAGTTATGCAAGTAGAGTGTTTTGGTTTTGTCTAAATTAACGTAGTCAATATACATGAAGCACTGGCTTATTAGCAGTGGTATTTATAGGAGCTCCTAACCCCATTAAAAATAGGTTTTCTCCATTAAAAAGTCATTTATTAAATAACTAGCTATAAATGGACTCTGTCTATCAAACTGTTGTAGCTGAAAGATTTCGAAGAATTACACCAATTCAAGGAGGAGCATGGCTTAGTACTGTGGTGCTAAAAATTTCTCATGTTCTTGTGCTTTTTCAGGGATGTCCTCTAGGAAGATTATATTGTCATAATGCTGTCAATAAGGCATGGTTTCTCTTTCTACTAACACGAACTCTGTATTATTGCAGATATCCTCCACGCTACTAGAGTCACACCAGTGTCTTATCACAGAAGGTAATGTACAGTGCATACATCATGATACTGTTCTCTCAGCTTCAGAGTGAAGTATAAAATTGCTCACTAAAGATGGGAAAATGTATATATCCTCAAGATTTCCAAATCACATCTTTAACTTTCCTGTGGTATTACTCCTCACTTCTTCCCTACAATATTTAGATCTTGACTTACAGATGAGGGAAAGTGGGACTGAACAGCTTTTAAAATTTTTATATTTAAGATGAGCAACATAGATATTCATCTAAGTGTGAAGGTCTCAGGCTGTGTCTTAACACCTAAAAGCATATAGAAGTATTAAAGCTGTCTATATGTGTGAATTACATACATATGTATGAATTACCTCTAGAGATCTTTTCAAAGGTGTAACTCAGAATCAGTTTTCAAGGGATTCAGCTGAATAACTAACCAGCATCTTTGACAGTTTCACTTTTACGCTTTCTAAAATTTTCACATATACCATATAAAAAGCCATACCATGTTAAAAGAAATTATTCCAAAGGCATTGTCATTTGATAAGATTGTTACAGTGACAGATTTGGGTGAGCCAAGCTTTATCGTTGCGGATGGTTTCTAAAATTAACAAAACAAAATAAGGTATTAAGTATGGTGACAGGCAGAAAACACACATTTTCATTTTGTTGTCTTTTAAGAGTAAATATTAGCCTATAACAAGCTGTACATCTTTTCATTATATATTACAGTGAAAATTATTTAGAGCAACAGAATGCACCAAAATAAATCTTACTGAGGAAATACACTCTATACGGTCAACAACAAAGTGCTTAAAAGAAACTTTGTAAATTATTAATCATGGTTTAGCAATCCATTAATGATACCATAGCACTAGGGAACTAGGTATGAAGCATGTAACACCATGCCAGGAACTCCAAAGCTGTTCTTTTTTTCTTAACATTTGTATAAAACAAACTGTGTTAGGTTTAGGGTTAGTTTGTTTATACAAACATTTGTATAAAACATACTGAGATATCAGCTAAAGGAACCAAATTTTTACAGTGTTGTAAAAATGAGCTACATTTACAAATCAAAGGAAGAAGGGAGGGAAAATATGCATTTTTATATTCACTGCAAATGTCCCAAGATGTGTAATAAGTGGCAATAAAATATGAAATTTATCTTTACTCAACTGACATCCAACTTAGTCATGAACTGTTATCTAAAAAAGTGAATGTGAACCCCTCTCTGTGAGACAGAACAATATGAAGAGACTTACTGAATAAGTATTTTAAAAATGAGTTGTTTTTAGCTAAGTCTCGTTCACCCTCTGCTTCTGGAGGACTGGAAGTCATCCTCTTTCTTTTACTACTTCCACCCTCTCTTACAGGTACGGTCTATGCAGGAAAACAGGAAAGGCTGAGAGTCTCTTCACGACCTGCCTCTTCCGGCCTCTGCTACACCACCAAACGTCCACAGCTGAACGCAGTGCCCGATGATGTTTCAGACTATGTCTATACTGCACAGCAACCTCACACAGAGACATCCACAGGAACGGCAAAACCTTCTAAAGAGCAGTCAGTACCATCCCGGCTAACCTCCAGATTTTAGTTCTTCCCTATTAGGATTCAGACTGACAAGCAGTACAACTACACTGAAATCTATGGAATACCAGTCACTTCTGTCAGATTACCCACTGGGGTGCAGAGAAATTGAAAAATTGAGACTTACTAGTAGCGTCAAGTAAAACGTGAATGTCTCATCAGCCTCTGGAAGATCATCATCACAGACAGATATATACACTGTTCGGTTTGTTTCTGTATCAGGTATAAATGCAGCTGCGTATGTGTCAAAAAAGTCTCCTGTGTTTTCGCCATCAATCTGCAATAAATACACAACTGAATGCCATCTTCTTCTTCCCCCACTATCTTCTATAATATTATTCTGGACTCATTTAACAGACTTCAGACTTCAGACTCTTTGCACGTAATTCTTCCCACGGTTTCCTCTGCTGTCATACAGTTAATTTCTGGACAGAAGGTATAGATTATAGACCCTTGTATCCGTGCTGAGTAACCAGGAAAAAAAAAAAAAAAAAAAACCAAACCAAAACAAACACAACACTTTAT
Organism: Strix aluco; assembly: GCF_031877795.1. Lineage (NCBI taxonomy): Eukaryota > Metazoa > Chordata > Aves > Strigiformes > Strigidae > Strix > Strix aluco. Next base: position 3,429,532 of record NC_133971.1, read on the forward strand.
TCAGAACCATTTATGACTGTCTTCCTTGTAACTGGGTATCTTTTGAGTAACACACCATATGACCAGTTTTTCAGCAGAAAAGCTCTTCCTAGCACAGATCTGTATACCTCACAACACCCTACCTGAATCAAACTTACCTTAAGATATAACTGCCCTCTGCCTTCCTGTCTCACTCTGGGGACGAGAAGGAGCCTAGGAGTTTAACCTAGTTTACCATTTTGATTGCCAAAGTTGGCAAGATAAAGTCTTCTATAATGAAGAGCCCTGTTTTCATTTCAGTCAACAAAAGAAAATCCCACTGATTCTACTGTTAAGTAAGGTGGTTAGAAGAGAGATTACAAAAGCAGTAGTGTCAGGACAGCAACAAGTCTAGGTTAAGTTTACAGTTGGCAGCTGAGACTAAATGGAGAGAAGCAACTGAACCAGCATAGCTGCCACACCTGAAATTACCATCCTCATAGGCACTAAAGGTTTGAATGAACCATTGTGAAAAAGGTTATTCTTTGTTCAAGAACAGTGAAATTAGAAGTTCAGTGAAGAGGAAACAAAGTATGGAAGGTATTTTTGCAGCTCTCACCTATCACTGGACATACTGGCCACTGCTTTTTATGTATCTGAGCCAACACCAGGCTTAACCAAAAAAGCTCTTACAAAAAACAGGCTACAAACATCTTCCTAAAAGAGCTGATCACAATATTCATGTTAGAAACAAATTTAGGAATTTCAGGTCCTTAATAAGGAAACTAAGTTGCTCTGCTTGTTACACCAGTAAAGAGCACTAGTTTCAAAGTACAATCACATTTTCTCAAGATCTTCTCCTCAGATGTTAATAACGTGTGAAATCCCTACAGATCAATTGCTATTCCACATAATTTCTAAGACATATATTTTTCATACTTAGTTACAGGAGAATAAATATTGTGCAGAAAGAGATAATTTCTTTTGTCTACAGACTGTAGAAATTCCTAAGCAGTACATCTTCTCTGGCACACTGCTGTGTTCTCGTGTAGTACTCATACCACATATCATCTTACTCCATACACATATGGTATAGCATGCTCTAAGGGGTTTAAACTTTTAAAGGGAATTGAGATCATGGTTAATAACAGCTAAGAAATACAGGAAATAATGTAAAACTACTAACTCTGATCTCCAAGTGAACAATGTAATTTTTAAAATTCATATGGAAATCTGACTTAAACAGTGAAGTAGCTGTTAAATTGCTGGTTCTACAGTAATCTAAAAAAGGAAAAATTGTTATATACCTACATTTTCAGTATGAGCTCACAGCCACAATCAAAATCAAACCAGTTTGGACTTCTGCTTGACCAGTAGGAGCTGGCTCACCGTAGAGATGTTTATACCATTATTTTGAAACTACTGATGCAGCCAGCAGGGATTTACTCAGTTACAGAAACTGGGTGTTGTTTCTTCAAAGTGAAGCACTGTCTCAGGGAAATACCACCCTCTTTTTCACTGGCTTGATAAAAACAGGCAACATTCAAAACTTCAGAAAGATAGTATTTACTGAGAATATAATTGGCATAGTTTCTTACCGACACAATTGCTGTGATGTTAGCAGGCTTCCCTGTCCTTTCAATTACAAGACGTATAACAGTTGTACTTGTTTCATTAACTACGAACTCTGTTTGTCCGCTGAACCTCACTTCTGTTTCTCCAGATGCGAAATGAATGAGTAATGCTAAAAGCAAATAAACTAATAAAAAAGCAGAGGGCATCCCTATAGAAAAAGAAAAGAATAATTAAAAATAAATTGTGAATCTAAAATACATAAAACATTCCTGGTCGACCTTACCAATCCAACCCTTCTCAGCCCTTCAAATGTGGTGATTATCTTGTGAGCTTCACAAATTAGATGAAAACATGCACAGATCTCAGCTATAACCAAGTCAGATAATGTAATTATCATCTACATCTAATTCTATTTTCATAATTTTCATCCAGTGATTTTCTAGACAGTATTTATCAACTTTTTTCAAGTGGAGGAATACTTTCAAGAAAGAAAGTAACATCTCTTAAGAAAAAACAATGACATTTCCACAATTGTTTCCATTGTCAACCAAGAAATAATTAGCTTAAAGGTTGACAGTTTTATTTCCACTTTATTTGCTCTCTTGATTCTCTTTAGAAATAAACATGAATTGGCAGGAAGGGTGAAGGGTTGGATGTTTGCAGTCATCTCATAGACTATCTTCTGGCAACTTATGGACCATGAAACGTTCTTAAATATTTGCATATTTAGTTGAGATTCTTTTCACTGCTTCTCTTATCCCATGATTCTTTCATGTTTTCTTGTCATGAAGAATCACTGTGGCACATTTTAATGCCATTGTAACCTTTGTACAGCCAGACCTTTATTTTTATTTGTTCCTACACAATGTCTAGTTTACTTTTCTGTTAGGATAAGACAACTTAAAACTAAGGTGGTGTATTTCTCTTACATCAGAGTCTGGTTATGTAATGTAATATACAAGTTTAAGTTTTAGTAGAGTCATCAGGTGTTGATACTGTGAAAGACACGTTTTTACAAGGCTCTGGCACAACAAATTGGAAACAGCTGCTATGTTATGCAGAGGCTCATATTGTACAGTGCTGACCAGAACTGAGAACTTGGACGAAGCAGATTCCTGTCATAAGGATCTGAGAAATTTTTGAACAAACCACAAGAACAAAGTTGTGCTCTAAACACTAAAAAGCATTACAGCATGGATCTTTAATGGAATTAGTTCTTTCAGGAAGTTTATTTTAATCTGTAGTCACTATTTTATAATGTTACTTTTTAAAATTTCAGTACAAAACAATACTTTTGTAATTGCACATATAAATAAAATGTCACTCTGCTAAAATTATACTTCCAAGTGCTATGCTTACCAGACAAATCTGGTCAATTATGGTTGGACAAACTGTTCAGAACATATTACATTAATATTTGCATATCAATAACATTTAAGCTCAGCCATGTTTGCAAAGCACTTGTTTTCATTACTTACGAGTGACAGTAAATTAATATTTAGTCATAAATGATCACTGAAACAGAAAATGTCATGTGTATTTCGAAACATATTTTTGCAAAGTGTGTGCAATAGAATACACTTGAGGTCCAGTGCAGACTCTGGGTGTTTTATGTACTCAGTCAGGTAGCTTTAATTTTGCTCTGATCAGAGAATAAGATAGCCTTCAGATCACTAAAATTAACACAGCTTCAGAAAGACTTTAAGACTTTGATTAATTTTACAATAAATTCTGTCTGGGCAAGGGTTAATTTTATGTTGTGAGGACATGAAATAAACAGCTTTCAGGCAAGTTAAAGAACAAAAATTATCCACAGACATGACATTAAATAAATTGGAAGTACAGTCAATAAAACTGTCAGTGTCTCTCAGAATTCCTACAAGCAGAGACTGGTGGAATGACAAAATTAGCCGATTTTAATTACTTGTGGTAAAAAATTCACCTAGCTCTACTGAACATCTCAGAGGGAACAGGCGAGCAATGAAAGTGCAAAAAAATCAGGACTAACCATTTTCCTTGTGAAAACAACTATCCACTTTACAACCTATTTGAACAATGTTTCGTTATTTCTAGCAAAAATGTCACACAGTAAAATAATTTTGCTGTAGAACTTCACATTGCTATAAACTTTTATTAGCATGAATACAGTCCTCCAAGATATCCATCGCTCTTATTGAGAATTCAATGTGTAACAGACTTTCAGGAACAATGCTTGCTTCGTACATATCTATCTATTTAGTAATTCTGGTGTAGAAAAAGCTTAAAGTAGAAAGCAAATATAATATATATATATATATATAAAACCCCTGGGATTTAAAATTGTCGGCATTTTCAAAGTTGACTATTAACTTGCAAGTTGTTTTTGTTGGTTTTATGTAGAACTGCTCTGAAGAATACAAGCCTTCAAGCTGGAAAGAGAACAGTTGTCTAACCTTTGTAAACTCTGAGACAATTACACTGTCTGCAGATGCAGGCATCATCCATACTAAACTGAGGAATTTGTTGACCTTTTAGCTTCAGCTGTTACCTTGTCATAGGCTTCGCAAATATCTTCCCACGGTACATGCTTCTAGTAAATAATACTGAAAACATGATCCTTGAGGGCAAGATTACAAAGTTTAGAATTACTTGAATTCTATTACTTCTACTAGAGAGCATTCTAAAACTATAGGATTACTTCTGTGGAACAAGAGAGGTTTCACAATCATACCATCAATTATTTAGCTGGTGTGTATTCTTCCTTGTTACATTATTTGTACTAAGATTTACTTTGCACGGCCTGCCAAAAGTAGTTTTTACTCTGTTTATATAAACTCAAGTTTGAAAATCATTATTTTAAAAAATTTATGTAATATGGTAAAAAATAACATAGATCAAGACTCAGAGAATGCAGAACAAATTTATTCAAATAGCCGAAAAGAGATTACTGGTCACAGTATTTTACTTTGTTAAATATGAACTCACTTTGTACACTAAACTCCTACATAAATTTATATGGGAACACAATTTGTTCCTCATTAACTGCATTGCATAAAGTTCAGCAGAAGCCTTTAGAAGATCAGGGATTAAAAGACAACCCTTCCCCACCTCCGTCACCCCAGTATATCATTGTGAGGTTTTGGGGTTTTTTTCCTAATGAAGCTGAAACTCTAGTCCTTGTTGACTGGTAAATTTTGGTAAACTATGTGGTTGGTGCATCAAATACTCCCTGCTGTTTCAGACAAATACTATTGAGTTCAGTTCTCTCAATCCAGGATATTCAGTCAGGATTTAAAATAGATTAATGATTCAAAGTCATTTAAATGTTTTTGAAACACCAACAAGCAATGGAATATTATATATCTTCAGAGTACGTACAAGTCAACGGATCAACTATTCTGTTACCATGTTCTGACTAAAACCATTTTGAATAATGATTTGTAGTACCAGTTTAAAGCAATGTTATGTATTGTGGCTTAGATGATGTTTGTAAGGGGTTTATAATAAAAGTTTCTGGCATCAAGAACAAAAAAAAAAGTATCTCTCAAACAGTTATCTTGACATTTTAATGCTGTTAAAGAATCTTAAGAGCCTAAAAATCACATTCTTCAGCCATATAATTAAAAAAAAGTAACTCAGAATTCTGAGTCATGAACCCTAACTAACATTTTATTTTAGTCTGTGTTTTATGGCACTTTCTGAAGTGCATTTGTGTTTCCCCTGAAAACACAGAATACTCATGTAGATCCTAGCACAGCATATGCTGATTCCACACAGTAATTTCCACAGTAACGTCACAAATTATACAAGGAATACCATTTCAATCTATTGCCCAGCTGGAGTCAAGGAGAGGTAGCCTTATGAAACTGGCATTTCTTGTAACTGATGGATCACTGGTATTAGTTTACTTTTTCCGCTGAGTTTCAGGAACAAATTTCAGATGAAGATTTTAAAGTTTATAAAGAATGAGTGGTCTTTTCTGCAGATTTTTACACTGGCTTCTGTGCTTAATAAATCAAACTCCTTAAGAATGAAAAGATCATCTGGCTGTTTTCATTGGAGGATGAGGGAACCTACAGACTAGCGGCACATGGAGAGGTCGGGAAGGGAAAGGGCTGTGAAAGGTTCCAAATCTGAAATGAGTGTAAAAAGCCAGATATGGAATGGAGAATGGCAAAAGAAAGGGGAGTTCCTCACAAAGAAGGAGGTGGAATGAGGGATTCATGTACCTCAGAGTTGCCACTGCTGCTCGGAAGCAGAAGCAAGCAGGTACGCTGAAGCAGCACCTCTCCCACCCAGCAGCTACAACTTGATTACCACCGCCCACCTTCGCACAACCCATTGCAGATTTCTAAAGTCCACGGACGCAGCGCAGCAGAGCAAGCGTAAAGCCTAGTGCACTTTTCACTGCCTGTCCTTGTCTACTCCCTGTGATTACAAATACCCAGCCAAGTAGAACATTCAAAAACTGGCATGCCTAGTACTTTGCATTGAGTACAGCATTGCAGCCATCAATGGTTGCCAGAGAGAAGTCTATTCACAGCAGAGATGTCAGCACCCAGCAGCATCTTTGGCTGAATACAATGGGAGAGAGATACATGTGCTCTTTCATATGTAAAGAGGATATTCTCTGTAGTACACAGGGACAGCACAGAGCAAGAAGTTTCACAAGGCCATTGCCCCTGCTGCACCTGTTGTAGAACCATATTAAAAACCTGCATATTTTCAGCATTTTTATTTTAGGTGTTCTCAGAACCACTGACATTTGCAACAGTATTGGAGAACAACCTAGGAAAGCAGCGGGAATTATAAAAACTTTGATTTACTGAACTTCTCCTTTCTATGTTGTCATGATCCCAAATTAAGAGAGAAATATTTTATTTCAGTCTGGGGTTTTCTTTGCCTCAAAGTTCCCACAGTTCACACATATGCAAAGGAGGACACAACAGCTGTGACTGCAAAGCTTAGCATTTGGGCAGTGGGTATTACGCAGATCTGCTCTGTTGGTTGTTGTTTCTCTTTTGGTTTGGGCTTTTTTGTCTGGATGTGGGATATGTAAGTCTCTCACTAATAGAGAGTGGAAAAGAGAGTGTTCTAAAGGTACTATTTCAAAATAATATGTTCCTGCATTACTTTTTTGCCTTCAACCTGCTTCAAGGTGGATAAAGCATGAGAATTATAGTCAGTCACAACAAGTACTGCTTTGTCTGCACCCTGGGACTGCACTAATAGTTGCAGCATTTGGGGCAAGGGTCTGTCTCACCAATTTCCATGCACATTATTCAGTGTCACTGGGTGTCTTTGCGTCCACTTCTTCCCTAGGGCTTCCTGTCTTCCTCTTTACTACAAAGACATTCCGGGTACCTGCCCATCACCCCCCTTCTTATTACTAACATTGGAAAGTGCTAGCCAAAGCACAAACGCAGACAACTAGGTGCTGAAAATCCCTTGATCAGCTTTCACTGTCCTGAAGTTTTTGGGCTCAGCTGCTTACTTACCTACTCACTATTGCTGCCGTGACAGAACAGTACCACAGTGCAACCTCAGGTGCTAAGAAGATTTATCTGCATTTGAGATTAATGACACTGACATCAGTCAGCGATTCTCCTGACCATTCGCTTTCTAACGGTTGCAATATTTTTAAAAAATCTTATTATATATGACCAGATGTATCACTGGGAATGGCCAATTTAATGTAACCTGAACAACATCTCCATATGAAAATTCTTGCTCATTCAATTATGTTCCCTTGAAAAAGACAAGCACCCTTCAACATAGACATCTTATCCTAAGGAAGAAAAGATGCTGAAGCTTCCTGACATCATATTTATATTTACTAGTCAGAAAGGTAAATCTATCATCACAGCCAGGAACCAGTACTGCAAGTGGTAAATCTTCAAGCCGAGGCCAAGACAAAGGCCTGATGAGAAATCCAAATCATCTCATCCCGTTATTAGAGGTCACTGAGAGGTAAAAAGTGTAATAAGCCCAGAGAACCCCTTGCAAGATTTCTGGCAGCTTCTTTTCACTTCCTCATAAGGATCTGAGTGGATCTAAACTATAACCTTAAATTTTAACTTCTAAAGCATGTAATCCTCACTGGTGAACCAAGTTTTACCTCTTAAGCCAGGTAATGCTCAAGGCTTTCTGAGGTAACTGCCTGCTTTGCCTGTTCTCATTCTGAGCACTGAATAAAGGGCAAAACTCTCAAGCAGTGTTGAATCCATTACTTCCGTTTGCTAGCAGCAAGCAGAAAGAACTCAAGCCTCTTCTACAAATATTTTTAGTTACCTTATAATTTGCTGGTCAAACAGAGAACCAGACAATAATTTTGACTAGCTGTAAAATCTGTTTTTTCCCAGAGTACCTCCAGTGAAACGACTTGGAGTTATTAAGGTTATTTTATATTTAGAACAGAGATCAGAGTCTAATGTAAACAAACTTTGGCTGAAATCTGCTAATTAACAATGTTAAGAAATACACCAGTAGAAATCAGAATTTGCACTAAATTGTATCAACAAAACAACAGTGATTTCAGCTGCAGAAATTTTAATTTAGCTCATGCAGTTGATGAGAATCTATCCATATATAGTTCTAACTATATACTGTAAAAAAACAGATATGATTTTGGAATAGTTCCACTTAACATATAGTATAGGTTAAGCAAAAGGTACATCTTGTTTTCAACTCCACACTGGAAATCCTTTTCCACCTATATAGTTCTAAGGAAAACAGCAGACATCTTTCACTAATAGAAATTATTTTACAGAGTTTTCCAGAACTAGGGTCTGGAACTTTTTACCCTGGCATTTTGCTCCAAGTAGGGCTTGAGACACTGTAAGCACCCATACTCTCTCTCAAATGGTTTCTTGCACAAAAAAGCAGGCAGATAAAAAACCCAAACCAAACCAAATAAACCCAAACAAAACTAAAACCAAGCCAGCCATGAAGGTGATTAGCACTCCCAGCTCATGGTTGCTGTGGAAGTAACTGCACGACTGAGCCTGCCACAGGGTCAGGCTCTAACACATATGGAACCAGAAATCCAACAGAGGAAGGTCTGCAGGCTTCAGAGAGGAACACCCATTTATTCTAATTCAGTAAAGACCTAAAGGTCCACAACAGCTTCCATTTGTATCTCTACTTTGGAAGTTTCTCACATGTCCTCAACTTTTTTACTTAACATATTTTCAGAACATGTGAACTGATGACAAAGCTACCATAGCTTCAAATACCTACTACTTGTCCTGAATGAAGTACTATGGCCTGCATGAATATCATATATCAGAAAAAGTAATTACGAGCTTCTGCATTGTAGTGGTTATTTTTCATACTTAAAACCAAAAGTATAACAACCTGTTTTGCAATAGCGCTTCACACAAAATAATCTTGCAAGAAAAAAGGTCTGTAAGGTATAGAACAGTAAATTACAGCCCCATGGTGGGGATTAGATGGCATTATTTCAGGTATACCGGCAGAAGAACTATTGCTATCCACATTGGATTCTTACAAGTTAATACTCATGTACAAGCCAAGCAGAATTGTAATGTCTTGCCTAATTACTAAAATAACCATGTCAGTGAGTCATTCTTGAGTTCGTAAAAGTGTATTATTAAGCATGAAAATTTGTATCAACTATACATGTTAAATTTAAGATGCATAACAAAAAAAGCTTCATTTCTACAGTTAAATGTATTCATTTTTTATTAGATTGCAGCAAAGAATGTTGATTTTATTACAGATCTGTATTTTACAAATTTCCCCCAAAAACTTCTTTCTGTAGAAGTAAAAATATATTTGTACCATTTCCAAGAAGATGATTAGCTGGTGGTCCTCACTCTAATCTATACTGTGAAATCATCTCTTAAATCTGGGCAATCCGTTCTTAAATAAAACACAGGATAAAGTATTTATGTTGCAAAGAGAACTCCCCAAGCAAAATTTGTTTGGGTTCAAAGACTTCCCACACTACCTTTATCTTGTATTGTGCTTTCCTTGGCTTTCTAAACCTTTTAACCTATGTCACAATTTAATAATCACTATTTAATAATTATAATCATTCCCTTATTAACTGGGTATTTCTTTTCGTTCTTCTAAGGCACCCTGTGGTTCAAGACAAGGAAATCTCTTTGTCGATTAGTTATTTAAGACCAGCAACAATAACTATGCTGGAAAGAAAGGTGCTTTGAGAGGATTACACAGAGCTAGTTCTCAACAGCACCAAGCCGAGAGCAGCAAATTACAAACCCAAGTACTTCATTGCATGTAACCAAATTGGCTGGTTGAAATGCTAATTGCCTTTCAGCAAAGCTAAAGGCAGACAGGGGACCCTGTGCTTCAGAGAATGACATGCATTTTTTACTCCACTTCTGCACCATTGTCTTGCTGAGAATTATTCAAAATCTATTCATAAAGGTAGCTCTTTTCCTAACCTTTAAAAATGTGGGAAATTTCTAAAGCTCTGACCAATACCTCAGATCTGTTGGACTGCCAAACCCATAACAGATGGCTGAATTAAGGCCATGTTAAATCCTTAATGAAGCAAAGCTTGAAACAATTCAGAGCAGTAATGTATTGGACCAGTCCAGGATAAGTGACTTAAGTGACTGAGGAGAAGGAACTGTCTTCTGCCATCTGAAAATGAGAATCATAACTGCACTCTAACTAATAAATCTATACTAGATACAAAATGAGATAACCAAACAAAAATCTCTTGGTATATAAAAAGGTATTGCTATAAGGTTCTAGAGGAAATTTTGTCTTCAACTTGCTAAAAAAATCCACAAACACAAAAGCTGCAATGAACATGGAAAGCATCTTCTCTGTTGTTTTGCTAGAGAAATTTAGCCTATCATATAAGCCTTTTTGAATAAGTACAACTTTATCTTAATAGCAACCTTGGTTTGAACTTACAAAGTATTTCACTAAAGGGAATTTAAACAACTTTAACTATTTTTATAGGAAATATTAATAAGCCAATCTGTGAAACAATGTTCTTCATATTTTAAGCACATTTCAGAACTCCTGGTTTCCAAATTCTTTCTGCAAACAGCCCACATGTTCTCATGTAAGGAATAAATTCAATCTTGAAAATGTTTATTGACACAAAGTGTTTTCCACTGAGATTATTCACTCAGAGAGTGATTTAAGCAAGTGCAGCTGTGCAGAAACAGTATCATTTATGATTCGATAACTTTTTTCAGAGTAAAAAATGTTACAGTGGGTCCACCTGGAATGAGATAAATGGCCTCTAACATTGATTCTTCCTGTCAATCTTTTTTTTTTTTTTCCCTAGGAAACAGTAATATAGTTCCTATTAGGCAGATGTAGTCTTGAATTTCTAGAACAGCAGCAAATGCCTACAACCGACAGAAATGGTTCTGTAAACTTTGACTGGATGATGGAGATGTTATATAGTACCTGAGTCTTAATACATATTGAAACAAGTATTCAGATAATATGTACCTTTATTTCTAGTGAAGAAAAGTGTTATACTCACCGCTATATACAACAGTGACTATACCTAAATCAGCCAGTCTTGGAGAGCTGAAACACAAGCACGAATTCTACAAATGAGTAAAACCAATCAATAGGATTACACATTTAAAAATAGTTATGTATGTGATTATATCTTTAGGAGGTCAAGGCCTAATAGTCCCTGAGCAAAGAATTTCAGCATATTTTTTGTATTTTCTCTCATCTACCCAGACTTTTGTATTTCTTACTGAAGAACTAAATTGACCCAATACCCCAAGCACACTGGAAGAGGCTGGCCAAGAAAGAAAAAAATCAGAGAGCAGGGTTATCCAGCATTGAAACAAAGCTAAATTGCATCAGATACCCCATCTCAAATAATATCAGGAGTCAGACATACAGCTTACTGTTTTGATGCTTTCAAAAGCACCTTAGGCTATAAAACTTCAGATGTAGTTGATCAAATTTTAATTCTCCCTTTCCTTGAAGTGTGATGCAAGGACATACTTTTCCACCAAGTTTTCAGTGAAACATTCTGAGATTAAAGTTTTCCTAAGCTTATAGACCATTGCTATGTACTTTTAAAAGTAAATAATTAATAATCACCTCATCACTACCATGTTGCGATTCTGAACAACTATAGTAGCTGTGTAACGATACCAAAGGTGATTTGTGGGTCATCAATATTTTTCTCCAAAATTTCCATAAATTTTTTGTCCCCGATGACTGAGATCCTTGCAGCCCTCTGTGGTGGTATTCTTCTTTAGTGTTACACACTAAAGATATATGCTTTTATAGCTTTTCCAGTAGTTCAGTTACAGTCATCATATTCACGTATTAAGGAAAACATGTTTGTAAGCACCAGCACACTTAAGCACTTTTTTTTTTTTTTTGTAAATGGAATTCCAAAACCAAATTAAAAAACCCATGGAAGACAATAAGTTTAAATAACAAAATTCCATGTATGTTAGAAGTTTTAATAGCAGGTTATGATTTAGACCTGATTCTGAAAACTTCATTCAAATAAAGCTCACGACAATTTCCAAGGGAAGTATTGCACTGCAGGTTTGAATGCATAAGGATCAATCTCATTCACTAGTATCAACTCTGTAAAACTTATCCAGTATGACTTTTCAGCCTCAAAAATGCTGACAGCACAAATAAACTGCCCAGCACTAGTTCTCACAAAAGCAAATATCATTTTCCCCATTGATTTCCATGTGACAAGGACACAGACCAGTTATGAGCTAATAGGCATGTGCTCCCCTTATCGATGTAAATTAGTTCACTCAGATGCAAATTTAGTAAATACCATTGAATTCTTCATGTAAATCTATTAAAACACAAAAATGTATTAGAAAGCAAGTAAAGCACAAAACAGCATGTTAGAAATCAGTAACAACATAAATATTAGTAATAACAATAAATTAGAAATCAAAAATTGTATGCCCTCGAAAAACGTTAGCTTTTACATTATCAAATATTTGTCCATTTCAATTCTAAGCTTAATATGCCACAAATTATTTTATTTCCTCAGGTGTCCGGTTCTCCCTTCCACATAGAAACACTGAATACATTTAGTAGGAGAAAGCTTGGTTTAGGTTTAAGGGACAGATAGACTAAATATATCATATTCTACCTTCAGTTACTGAACTGCCCTCATGGCAGATTCTCAAAATGCTTATTATTTAACTGACTCATTCTTGAAGATGAGTGCAAAGTATTATCAGAAAAAAACCACTTTCAGCTTCTGTATAATGAACAGGGCGTTTTAAAATCACATGTTATTTCACATCTGCACTATAAAGCGATTATAGGCTCATTAAAAAACAATGATTGATGTTTGGCAAGCAGTTCCGTATACATTTGATCTTAACTTTATCTGGGCTAGCCAGGGTGAATTATGCAATGTCTTACACAGAATCAGCATATCAAAAGCAAGAAGTATGAGCAGTGTTTCCAACTGTAATCATTTACATGGCATATTTTAATTATAACTCATAAGGAATATAACAGATAAGGAATGAAACTCATTCCTTATCAGATGATGATTTGAAAAATTCATTCTTACTTTGAACTCACTCTCCTTTGCAACACAGAATGCACACGCAGCTCCTCCACTTCTTTTATCTTCACCTAATTTAAACAGTCAAATTATGTTCTGTGCATTTCTGAGAGTTAAAAATTGCCAGCTAGGATGCTTCAGACTGAGTTTCATCCTGATATGATCCCCGAGAATAGGATTTTCCATTGGAAATACTATTGTCTCCACCTGCCCTGCTCTGCAGAGCAGAAAGAGGAGCTGCTGGAACAACAGAAACCTTAGCAGACTCTGACTATCCAGCAGCCACTCAGGGGTGAGCCACACGCTCGCTGTCTGCCACTGCTTCAACCCTGTCCCTGCTGCAACAGGTGCTGCTGGCAGAACCCTCCAGCCAGACGGCGAACACCTCTGCAGATGACACAGGATGCTTCCAAAGCAACTCCCACCTCAAACAGAGAGACAACAAACCTACCTAAACCCGGGGACATGGACATCCGCGTCTTCTGGACTCAGCCAGCCGCCTGCACGCTCTCTGTCACTCACGCATTATGCATTCCCCTCTCCTACTCCTCCCTCCGCTCCACGCAGCGTCCAGCACTCTCCTCCCTCTCCTGACTCCTGCTGCCTTCCCACTGCTGTGGAGATAAAAGGGGGGTGGGATGGAAGAGGACGGAATTTTTTAAAACCCAGGCAATTGCTCCTGCGTTGCTGTGCTGGAGATAGAGCTGGCCCCTCCATCCACTGCCTCAGCGGTGCTTTCACTTAGTGAGGACTGCTCTGTTTTATTACTGGAGGCAGCAAAACTGGCACGCTTTATCACTGGATTATGATAGATTTTGGATTCAAGCCCTCAGCCGCACCCAGACATGCAGCTCATCTTAATTCACAGCTATTCAGTGCTCTGCAGGGAGAAACAATTTCCAATCTGAGATCAAGCATTCTGGACTCAGTAATTTCTCTAATATCAAATTCACATTTTGTGGTCACCACCATTCCAAGTAAATCCTGAGCCACAGCCGAGGTACAAAGAGACAAAGGTGGCAACTCAGATCTTGACAGTGTTGGCCCCCAACATCCTCAATTCTCCCATTTAATGGCAAACCAGTGTCAAAATTCCTACTTATCCAATAAATGTCAATACATTTAAGCCCCAAAACAGAAAATACAGAATTTTGACAGGATTTCAATTAGTCCCTGTGGGAATACAGCAGAAGATTGGTGAGGAGGACTGTAAACACACTCAAGTGACTTGCAGTTGGGGTGTCGAAAAACACATATATCATGCTAATTGTTGTTCAGCTTTGTGTGCTTGACAGGTAGAACATCTGCATTTAGATAGCACAGGCCTGCGATAGACTCAGAGGCACCTCATCGAACATCCTCGAGATTCCTGCCCTGCTGTGGGAAAGATCAAAGCACAGTGGAAAAGTATGCCTGTGAAAATCTCTGATATACAGGCAAAAGCAGCAGGTTTGAGATCTTTTCTTTCTTCTCCTCTTTCTGGTTAGCAAGGACCATGGTACCTGCATCCCTGCCCGGGTGCTGCTGCAGAGATCCCCCAGGTCACAAGGCAGTGAGAATAAATTTACTCTTTGCATTTCATCCGTGGGTTTGTGGTTGTTCCTGCGTCCTGCCCGTGCCGGCTCACACAGTCCCATTTACACAGTCTTCACTATATTTCCAGATACTGTGAGATAGCTACTAGATTTTAAAAAGTGGAAATGCTATTGCAAACAAATGCAGTAGCGGCAGAACAATTCCATGTAGCTGAATCCAGTCAGGTCCATTAACACTCCCTCACTCCCCACATCTCTCATACAAATTGAAACCATTCTATCAAATTTTTTAAAAGCATTGATTCCAACTCCAAGGAAATCCAACTCCCAGTACATTCCTAGTCTACTACAGAATACAACCATATATCAGGTATTTCAGCTTGCTGGATCCTTTCATTTTTTTGGGTCCTAAATCCTCAGACTGTTCTGTCAAAACAGTACTCCTAAGTAGGCCAAAAAAATCATTCCTCTGACACAACTCAGTGCAAAAGCAATGTAACAATCAACATGCAACTAACGTGAAACTTGACAGATGCATTTTTTAAAATCCCGTATTGCTTGTTAGTATTGAATAAACAGAATCTATTGTAAATGCCTATTTTAATGCATATTAGCAAGTAAGTATTTAGAAACAAACCCAAACATAACTCTAGCCTAATTCTAGATCAGCTTTATTTCACAAACAGCACATTTACAGAAAGGGCGGAGGGAAATGCTAAGCACAAAACAGGGTTCTGCCCTGAATGAAAGCAGAACCATTTTTACCTTTACTATAGTTGACTGAGAAGTCATGCATCTCAAATGAGCTTTCTTTGCTTTGTTTTTAATTTATTTGGAGCATATGGAAAATGCAATCACAGTGATAAGAAATCAGAGAGAGAGGAAGCACTGATTCTGTGGAGGCTAATATAATCTTTGCATATAGAAGGAAGGGATACAGTGCAGAAGCATTAAGGCCAAAAAACTGACAGGATCTAGAAGACTTTGTGCCTTCTGATGGCATTAGCCTGGTCACTACAGCAGTACTGTGTTGAGTTGCGGTGATCACAATTCGGGAATAACGTAAACAAACAAGGAAAGGCAAAAAAGATGCTAAGGAATGATGAAAATTACGTAGTAAAAGACTCAAAGACCTCAAGGAAAAGCACTGCTCCAAAGTAGAAGGCATTCCACCTAACATCAGCCATCCAGTCTAACCCGGTCACACAGTAGGATGGGATGAACTGCCTTTAAGACTAAACAGGGAGTCCAAATGACTATCTCAGACTACTGCCTAACTTTTGAGTAATGACATTAGGTTAATGTTAGGTAAGATGAACCTCTGGATGCACTCTGTATACAGCTACAGAGAAAATGAACATTGATAAATAAAAATCTGCAGTATAACAGATAAGGGCATCGATGATCTAATATGCAGACACAAAAGTAGATATTAATAATCAGAATAAAATTCAGTTCTTAAGAGTGAAGGACACAAACCACTGGAATGACTCACCAAACATTATAATAAAATATTTATTTTTTTAAAAAAAACACAGGTGTACTTTTTTTCTTCTAAAAAGCTATGCTGTGCACCTAAAAGGAATTCAGGTAGATGTGTATGATAATCTGTGTTATATGTCCGACCACTTCTTGCTGTAGTCCACCTGAGTGTATTTATGAATATATTTTTGATCAATACTTTATTATGCATTATTGCCATGCACCAGCTCCAGTGTTTCTGTACCGAAAAGAGAGCAAGAAGCAGTCCTTCAAAGACCCATGCTATTAGCTGCTGAATTTTGCATTAGAGAGAATTTAATGTATTAGTATGAGAGATAAGTAGTATGTTTTTCAATACCAGACTGTTACTACTTTCCTATCTCAGCTTCACAATCTAGAGCCCATATGGGTTTTCCTCTCTGGATCAACAGGTGGAAAGGATACTTGAGGTATAAGATTCTTTTTATATTTTATTCTATAATGTTGTTTCAGCTTATAGAAATGACTTCACGTTGTCCTTTTGTTGCCCAATTTCTGTGAGAAGTTTGGCTCCCACCAACAGCTATCAAGCTGCTCAGTATCAGAGGGGCTGCCTTAACAGTCATCAGTTCTCAATTACAGCAGACCTAAGCACATTAAAAGTTGCTAATTACTGAGCTGGAAAACAAAGGAAGAATGCGAACTCAGACTTGGGCTCACTAATTCACACGGCTACTTTCATGGAGTCTGTCAACAAAACTGCATTCAGATCCAAAATGACTGTAGCTTTTGCTACTTTCTCCCACTCAACACGCAATACTCCATGTTTTCTCTCCATTCCTGATGATTTCCCGATTACTTTTTTTTGGTTTTGTCGTACCGATCCAGAGACCTGTGCTTCCCTTTGTTACACATGAGGATGAGACAGAGCTCCCGTGGGATTTTGCCAGTGGTGGCCCTCAACCAGCTGGAAGGTTGTTGGTGACTGACATGGGACACTCCATCTGCACTTTTAACAACTCAGCATGCTGCCCACACAGCACTCTCAGCCCTTACAAATGTCAGGGACAAACAATCAGGGCTGGTATTGGACCTACAATAGATCTGGCATTGCACGGAACTATGCCTCCAGGTCAGCCTTAACTTCTCTTTTCAATAAAAGCAGTAAATAAGGTGTACTAAGTACACCCCTCAATTCTTTGTTTGTTTGGATTTCCTTTGTTCTGAATTCATTAAAACTCTGCAAGTTAAAAATGGCTCTGCTGAGAGTAAACCAATATTGAAAGCAGCAGCAACAGAATCAATGGACCCCAGTTTGTTTGTTTGTTTTGAAATCTTGCCTTTTCCCTTTATTGGCATCATCTGAAAGGAAAGACCAGAGAAGAGGGAGTTAGGAGAAGAAACAAATCCCTGAGAAGGAAAGCAGGACTTAAAGGAGCAAGAAGAAAAAAATCCAAAGAAAGAGCTTCAGAAGGGAGTGTTTTCTCTTCTTGTTTACATTTCTGTTTCTATTAAGGAATATTTTTGTGCTGTATGAAGGCCATTTGGTTTTCAATCACAGGTATTGCAATCTTAATCTACTAATATTAGAAACCAAAACATAAATGCTGATAATAACATTTTCTGAATATCCATAAATGTCACTCAAATTGAGAGTTGTTTTCACCTGTAACATCCAAACTTCAAGACTTTGGGCTAAGCACCTAGTTGGATGCATGTAGCAAACAAGGAGATTCTGAGAATGTTGAAATTTTGGTCCTGCACAGACTTCCACATATCACCTTCTATGGTACTTCAGCTGAAGCAGACTGAACTACCCAGAATGAGGAACATTAAGCATGTGCATGGCTCTTTCACAGATCAATCCTTAATTAGAATACACCATACACAAGTTAGGTTCTCTTCTTTCCTGTTTATTAATGAATCACTTCCAATATGACACAACACCTCGAAAATCCACAACATTCATCAGACACTGTTCTGGTTAGCTCTAGTGTTCAGGAAGAATACTGAGGCTGAGCTTGCTCCTCTCTTCACAGACTGATTGACAAGATACAGATTATTTTCTTGCAAGAAATTCACGTGGGTTTTGTTGTTTGGGGTTTTTTTAAAAAATGGATTTTCTTAGAACGATGGTCCATGGTGGCAAGCATCTCTACAGGACAGACCATTTTTAAGAACATTGTAGACCACCACAAGCAGGTATATTCTTCCCTGTGTGGCTGTAGTTTGATCTTTGACTCCATGTAGATAATCGTTTGCTTGGCTGATGTCTAGGACCCATCCCCCATGTTCTTCCTCGTTACTTCTCAGTGTGATTCACATGGGGGAGCTGATCTAACTGGCAGCGTTGAAAGAAACAGTAGCCACGACTATAGCACATGGCTTCGACAGCACAGTCTTCAGGGAACTATGCCCAAAGCCATGCCATGAAAGAAGGCAGAACTGACCAAGACTGACACCAAAGAGGTGTGTTCGCCTCAGAGCCCGACTAGTCTGTGTTACCAGGCTTCTGACCACCACCCCACAGCAGCTTAGGATCAAGCCTGTGTTTGTTCTTCAGAATGTGAAACGAGGTCCTTCTTGATGGACTGGGAATGCATTCATACTAAAATCTTGATTTTACTGTATAGCTTCCTGATGAATTAACAAACGCATGCAAGAAAGAGCACAAAGTAGACAGATACAAACCGCACTAATAATCTGAGAAGACTCAAAGACAAAATTTGAGCATTATGCTTCTGACCCAGTGGTTTACGCCGGACTGGTTGATGTGCAGATGTATGTAGATAAATTCAGGTTTTGATCCTCTATTTTTCACAGATGTCCAAGATTTAAGAAACTGAAAAAAGAGAATGTCAAAGAAGATCATGTCCTTTATCGATGGACAAACATTAATTTGTTTATGCTTCCTGTGACCAGCTTGCAAAGGTTAACCTTTTTATGGTACAGCTCATTACTTGCATACTGAAAGCATGTGATGTTAACATCTAAAAAGAGATTTTAATTGAAAAAAATGAGTATTCCCATTATCAGGAAAAAAGTAAATGTTCCCTGGCATCTGTTCATGGGAGGTTCCTATATTTTAACACACACTACAGTAGAAATGCTATTCATATAATCATAACCTTTTTATTACTGAACTTAGCTACATATTTGACAAGACTCTCATAAAAAAATGAGATGACTTTTAGAAAATGTTAATTTAAATATGTTCAAGTGTAAAAAACTGAACAAATTAATGAGGAAGTAACTTCTTTGTTTCAACTTACTGCATCTCAGATTTCGTTGATCAAGCTCCAGCGTGCAATTTTAACACAATTTCTGTCATTTTGTGTCATCACAATAAAGAATGCCATCTCTGAAGAGATGGTTTAGTCTTACAACACTCAGTGGCTCCTTTCAAACCACAGTGGATGCCTACTGGCTCACAGGTCTCATGGAGAAACAGCAAGATGAGCACCTGGCAAGAACATCTGCCTACTCCTCTTGTGCATTTATTGTTGCTAAATAAAGATGCAGCCTTGTTTCTCCCGATCAAGTGTGCCCAGCTCTCCATTTGTGGCATGTCACTTCTGATTTGCTGCATGCTATCTCATAAAACGTCCATCAAAACACACAACTTCAGAGCATGTCAAGCACTAGACTGTAAATTCAAAAAGAACACTTATCAAAACTGCGTTTTCCTGAAGGTAAAACATAATAAAAACATTGAAAACTCTCCATAATCTCTTGCATCTAGGTTGCTCTTAATTTCAAAGTCCTCAAAAAGTGTTTCAGAATAATAAAGATAAAAGCAAAAGGGTTCCAGCTGCTGGATACAACCGCACTTGCTTTCACAATTCACAGATGGGTATTTTGTTTGCTTCCTTTTGAATGGGGAAAAAATCTACTTGGAAACACAAATAACTTATGGTTTTTCCCACATAAAAGTTGACTTTTCTCTTTCCTGAAATCCTTTAAGTGAAACATTGAAGTGTTTACTCATTTGTTGCTTACTTTTCCCCCTGGAGATCAAAGAGATGTTACCTGAGTAAATGTGAAATTCAGTACCCACAATAAATGTAAGCTTCCGATGGAATGCTGTAAGGCCAGAATTTTTGCCTCAGAAGTAACTATACTCCATGTTCATGAATTTATTTTCCTAGCTGTGGCGAATCCTGGCATCCACCCTTGCTGTAAAATTGTGTCTACAAAGGGGCACTGGAGCATCTTAGCATTCTGATGCTGAGATAGCGATCCTGGGGACTGTCAAGCACGTAGAGGAAGAAAAGCCTCTGCTGACACAGAGGATAACACGCGCTCTTTTCAGAGTTGGTCTGAGAGGGAAAAATATGCAACTGCTCTCGACACATCCACTTTCAGTTTCTTTACACTTTGTCCTGAACGAAATGTAAGGCCTTCAGGATTTCCTTCTCTTAATGCTTGGTCTGCAACATTTTTAAGCTAATGCAATAACTGTATGCCATTAGTTTTTATTATTTTTTAAAATGTGACATCTGTGAAGTTACGTGTTTATTATCTCCCTCATCCCTGTGACGCCTGAAATTGGAGTACAAGGAGATGGAAAATCAAACCAGTTAATTACGTTATACTGAAAAAGTGCCCTAAAACAACTGCACGCAAAAGTTCTATACGTGATGTGTGATTCACCATCCAGCTATTGCAGAAGCCTGCACTGATGCAGTGACACCACTTGATATAAAATTATTCCTAGAAAAACATAACCCATGTAACATTACTATGAAACACACTTTCACATAGCCTTTTAATTTATGGCATTGCAAATCAAAAGCGAGAGGTGGTTCAGAACAAGAAATAAAAATGCTACATGAGAGAGTGATATACAAAGGAGAAAGTACTGAAATGCAGGTTTAGGGGATAAATCAATAAACCCCATATTGTTTAAAATCTGTATAAGATCAGCTAACTCGATCTTTTAAAGTTGTTTCCAGTTTATGCCCACCATGTGTGGTGCTTCCCTGTGGTTTGTTATTTTACTTCAATGGCAGAGGGAGGAAACCAACAAAGCTCAGTAACCATACTGCATAGCACAATGTAACCATGGAAGCATTTGTCCACTTGTCAGAGCCTCTCCAGAACGATTCAGCCATTCATTTCATTGAATCAATATTGAAGCTTTTAAGATTTATTACTTGAGGGTGGAGGAAAACTAATAAAACAAATTCCTTGTTGCTTCCCATTAAATACATCTTGTCACAGTGGGCATATTAATACCTTGTAAACACTTTACTGATGTCGTGTGGGCTATGTTACTGTCTCTGCTTGTGGAGGGATTACTCGTCATGTATTTGCATTAACATGCCTGATACTCATTGAAAGAACTTAAAGGTTTCTGACACATTCTGCTGTCCCGTATAGAAGCTGAATCGAATAGAAAGACAAAAGTGGTAAGAAAACAGGGGTGGAGGGAATCTCTTTTAAAATTCATGAAAATGCTCCTGTCAACGAGTTTCTATGTCTACTAGATCACTCTCTTATTTATGTCATAAACTGGACATTTGTAATCATACTTTAAATGCTTAAAAAAGTTGAACGGGATGATTTATTTTACAAGTACTTTCATATTTGTTAAAATATGGTACAGTTATCTAAAAATGACAAAGATAAAGGCAAAACTGAAACCAGCATGTTTTTTATGAAAAACACCCATTTCTTAAGCTCTGTACTGATAAATATGCTAGATTAGAGATAGCTATAGCACCTGATAAATTTTTCATTTTTTTTTAGTCCACATTATACTGAAAATTTGAATGCAAGCATAGCAAGATGTTCACAATTACAGTACCATTACTATTACTAATATCAGGAGCAGAGTGTTAATTCAACAGTTTAATTTACACTTGCATGCCATTATAGGTGAAAACTGAAGGCACCTTAAGCACACAGTTCAAACACTTGTCAGTACAGCAGGCTGTGAATGCCACACCTGCTCATACATTAAAGCTTTTCAAGACTCCGAATCAGATCCTTTACCATGAGATAGTCTCCCTGCTCCTGCTCCCACTCCCTTCTACAATTCTTTCTCCCTTTTGTAAAAGCTGCTCAGCATACCCCACTATTCCGGCCGTGAGGAGCTTAAAACAAAGGATGAAAGTAATGCTAGGATATCCCAGACAGCTCCCTCGCCTGCCTACAGGCCTCTCTTCACGTGGGAAGAACAGCAGAAGGGGAGAAGAGGCTGCACAGTTGACAGGACTGCACGGGTGTACCGGGGCCTGCGTAAGGGCACTTTCCCACTCAGTGGAATGACATCAAAGGAGTGTTTGCCAGGGAAAGCTTTCCTCAGCTGTAGCTGTAGGTATCAATGCACCCATACAGAATACATCCGCAGTAACAACCCGCGTGTGGCGGGCTTGTAACAGAGGAAAGGTCCGTATCAGTGAAGATGCAACCATACCTACATAGCTGTGCCAGCAGTAAGGGAGAATTATCAGTACCAAGATCGCCAAAGAAATCTTCTTCCACGGCTGAAATCCTAATGCTTAAGCAATACCATGTAACATTCAACTCCCTCCTGTGGGGGGGAAACTATCAAAATCCTTAAACTTTTTATTTCCAAAATTAAGAAGAAGAGACACAAAATTAAGAAGAAGAGACACAAAATAAAATCAGTATACAGGTTATGAAAAAGGGAACTAGAGAGCAGACATTTTTAATTACACTGTATAAATTATAGAATTTTAAAGACATAAGGGAAAACCACTGGGTTGGCAAGACAATGGCAAGTTTAATAACCATATTTTAAATGTCCATAACAATCAGTTCCAAAGATACAAAAGGAAGTTTAGACCATAAATGCAGCCTGACAGTAAACCTAGCCAAAATAATGTAAAGACTGATGTGGAATTTCACTAAGAAGGTAAAACAAATGAATGGAATAAATACGTGATCTTATACAAATAGTGCAATTTGGTTTAATTCTGAAAGATTATAAATTCGAATGACAGTAATTGTCCTGGTATAACAGAACTGAATAGTTAGAGGACTTACTTTTTAATCACATTACCATATGGTAAAGACATAGTGCAATGCTAGCAAGCAGTGCGGTGCTGTAAAATGGATTAAAAACTAGCTGGTAGATGTCAAAAAGCATTCTCCAGTAAGAGACTAGGAACAAAATGTAAATTTCCTAATAACCAAATGAAAATACTTCTATTATGTAGTTCAACAAGGGTTACAAATAGATCTGCTGCTCCTCAGCACTCTCTCCCTGTAAACACAAAAATCACAACTGGATGTTTGTGATGTCAATATTCACCGAAAAGAAATGGCAGTACTACAGCGGTTTGGCTCACCTGGTAAGCTGGCTCCATTAAAACAAGTCACGTTAATACTGCTGAATACATTCAAAGCTAAAATACACGTTACCCCTTACAAGTGATCTTCTGGATCTTTTTCATCTGAAGAAACTCCAGCAGACGAGCAGCTCACTGTAAGCGTCCAATGCAATGTTGTGACTGGGAAAAAAACAGTTAGTGTGATCTTCAGACACCTCAAGAGTGGAGTAGTGACAAGGAGTTGGGGTGGGGGAATATTTTACCTTTATATATAGCACTAATGGGGTGGATATTTGAAACTGCATAAAGTTCTGGTGTCCACATTTTAAACATGATGCTGAAATCCACAGAGGATGCAAACAAATTACATTCCCAAAAACTGACAGCTAGAGAAAGAAGAGAACAAAAGTTAACAAGCTCTGAATGTTTAATTCAGTAAAAAAAAAAAAAAAAAAAGACTTTACTACAGTGCAAAATTCCCTTAGAGAAAAAACAGATAAGCACTGAAAGGGTTCTTTAAATTTACTCAGGGAAAGCATATCAAAAAGTAACAGCTATTCCTGGGCTTAACTGCAGATTCATCCAGCTAAAACTGAAATGGATCCATGACAATCTTTAAAAAAAAAGAACTTCAGTTACCACACTACATAAAATGTTATTCATCAATACAGGTATACAAAGAGGAATTCAGAATCTTATAGCAAAATCTGTCTGTGAATAATCTGAAACAAATTTTCAAGACCCTATGCTCCATTTTTTCATACCATCTCTACCGTAACTGAACGGTTTCACTGGTGGATTTTCTTATTCAGAGGATACCTGAGCTGAGCAAAGTAAAATTTAAATCAGAAGCAAATATGCAGTTCTTTACAGATTTTTGAAAACTAAATATCAAACGACCAATGCACCCTACTGGCTGTGTTATGGAAGGTACACAGCATATTTCTATTCTGAATACATATTTAATTTGAATAAAATTAAATAAAAAGCAACCAATTCACGTTGACTAACCAAAAGGAAGCAGCAAATACATGAAATAGGATATCTGGAAATAACAGTCTCAATGCAAAGATAAATTTTCGTTTATTCTCATTAAAACCATAACAATACTAAATTAAACAAATTTTGTGGTCATTTTTAACCCACTTTAGAGTGAAACTGCTGGAACCTTGCTAACTAAAAAGCATTTCTGCTAGTTTTGAGGATCGAGGTCTCAATTTGAGGTTCAATACTTATAGATGAATGTATACATGAAAATATTTCCACTGGAGAACAGCCTACTCTGCAAGTGTCTGCAGAGTTAGCATTATTTGCTTTCCGCATACTTTTATAGTTCTTAAACAGCTCCTCTTACTGCACCTTACACATCTTGCAGTCAGACACTGCTTAGTAACTTCACACTTTATCTGGACTCCACTGGAGCTGCAGATCTACCTGGACGTTACTGTTTCCTACAGTTTTAGTACCGTTTCAAGCAGGGAAGCAGAGACAGACAAAGGCTGTATATTTATTTCTGTGTGAATCTTTTAATGAGTCGTAGCTTATCATGTCATTCAAGCAATTAAAACACACATTCAGACACCTGGCACTAGCTATCTAAATGTAAATCTAGCCCTGTGGTGCCAAACCACAGAATGACTTAAGGACTTACAAAAAGAGTGGTGGCACATGTATGTAAATTCCAGACAGAAAGAATCTATTTTTTTAATTAAAAATTACAACCAAGTTATATCAGCCCTCCAACATCTCCTTTACCGTTCCTTTCTATTAATTCCTTAAGATCTTTTTAACATCCCTACATGTATACTCAACTTCCTAGCTCTGCTCAAGCCACACAAGATATAACATGGCCAAGGGGAACGTGGTAGAGATTCCCGCCGTTGCTCTTGGAATGCCACGGAGTGATTAACACTGACCCCGCCGCTCATTGAGAATGCACTATTAGGATATGCAAAGTAACTTACACGGGGATGGAGAAAGGCTGTACTCCTATTAGCATTCATGGGAGCTATGCAGCTACAGTCTTGTTCATCAGGTTTGGAATATACCCTTTTGTTATTGATGGGAAAATGTCACTAGTTACAAATGGTTACACACAGGGGTGTAGCAGGGTCAAAGCAAACTCCAACACTTTCTTTCCCCCTGTAAGGCAGAGTGCTGCTTCAGCAGTTCTTTTTTGACCTGATGGTACACCTCTTTAGATAAAGAAATGGTGAAATCCCCTGCCCTGACCTTTTCTGCAGCCTCACCACCCAACGATTAAAGAAAACCTCCAAAAGGATATGCCGTTAGCGGTGTGTGATGGGACAATCTTCAGACACCGCTGCAGGCACCACTGCGTACGAAGTCTGCCTTCAAACTCCTCTCCAGGTCCACCCACAGCTCTGAGGGGTCTCATAAAACAGTCTTTCAACAGCATGAATAGCGTCTGAGTCATCAGTTTCCCAGCCACAGACAACTACAGTTGCTTCACTTCTATTACTGAAAGCTCCCTTTAAAAAACAAAACTGGTTGGTGCTGCAGATATTCTTTGCCAGATGTGGCACAACACCTCTCAACGGAATTCTCACTCACAAAGGTATAATAACTTTTCGTCAACTTGAGATCCCACGAGAAAACTTAGCTGTTTATGGGAAATTAATTCAGTTTCATCACCTTCAGTGTTGCTCTTGCTGGAAATTCAGTCGGTGGAAGATTCAATCTGCTTGCGTTGTGCCATCCCCAGAAATACATAAAATCATTCTGGGACTCCTACAAGTATGTTCACACATTTGTCATGTACTCCGACAATCCAAGCTTGTCTTTGTTGTGGAGCAGCTTCTACGTAAGGCTGTACCTAAGGCCTTCAAAGAGGCTATGAAATACCCTGAAGCAAATAAAATACCCCTAGCTAGGCTCCTAAATAATTTAGAAATAGTCTCCTGACTTGTAAGAAGATTTGGTTTGGGGGAATTCTCATTACACTTGGCACCTTCAGCAATATTTTAACAAATGCATAATAAGAAAGCCTGAAAATTAGCTACCACTAACTGTGCCCAACTTCCCACAGGAAGGAAATCCTGTTTACATGTTTGTACTGTCCCGTGCTTCTCCACAAAGGGCAGCGATCAGACCTGCCTAATCCTGCCAGCTCATATTTTATGCTTACTTGTGACTTCTGCACCCGAGAATACTGATATTCTTTCATGCAAACCTTCTCTTGCTTACAACATAGAACTTCTATGCTCTTGACAGAACACCTATGCTGAAATGTACTGCTTCTCTTGTTGATGCTGTTTAGCTAAGGATTACCTAGACAGCCTTAGGAATACTTCAGTTTTACCCCATCCATCCCTCGTCCACATTAGAGCACTATTTTAAGGTAGATACTGAAATATATATATTTTCCCTTTAAAATAAGCTGAGACACTGCACCTTGACAGCTTATTTTACAAAGCCTGGAAATGGGGCTTCAATCCTGTTCAGTTTCTGTGGGTGTGAAGCGTCACACTCAATAGAGCTACACCAACATTAGTTCTGACGTCATTTAGCTTTCAAAACTCACGTCATAAAATAATTCTGCCTTTGTTAATACCAAGCCCATTTCTCACCTCTTTGGTTGTTCAGCATTCTGAAAACATCGTATAGCAAAGCTCAAAAACAAACGGAAAAAACCAACAACTTATTTAAAATTACTTTCTTTAAGATTGGGTTTCATCTGTTGACGAATCAGACTGGCAACTGCATTTGTCAACAGCAGCAATGCGATCATTTGTTACAACATATTCAGCCCAACCTTAGAGCTGTCAAGTTTTTCTAAGAAATACTGTATTTGCTCCTGCTGTAATCAAAAACTTGCTTCTAAGGCCGTGTCAGAAGAAAACCACAGCAGATTAAATCTACTAGCTAACTAGGAAGTCTTCCTATTGCCTCAGCAGCTGCCACGGCTGTGGAGTCAGTAGTGAACATGACTTTGTTAGGGAAGGAAAGCTGAAATATCTACCGGGCTTAATTTATGGTTTCTCTTTCGGGAAAAAAATACATCAGCATGGGCTGAACACCTGCACCTCTGCAGTACGAGTCCTGAGGAGGGGGGGAAAGGGATGAAGGGATAAAAAGAAGCTGCCTGGCAACTTCCGAGTGAGCAGCACTGCAGAGCACGGGCGCACAGGCTTTGGGAGAGGAGCTGCGGGCTGCTGCGGGCAAAGCGGCTCTTAGAATTACCCGACCGACCCCGATACGCGTCAGCTCCGTATCTGAGCCGCCTCCGTTTCTCCAGAAACCATCAGAAGAACGACGTATTAACCCAGAAAACTTCACAGCCGGGACACCGCCTGCCCCTCGGTCCCCTCCCCGGCCCCCCTCAGAGCCCCTGTGCCCGCCCGCCGCTGGAGGGGAGGGGGGGGGAGGTGGTGTCCCTCGCAGCCCCGCGGGGGGCCGCGCCGGCGGGACACGAGCGGGAAGGGCGCTTTGCCTCGGCCTCCGGCGCCCAGCAGTTTCCCCACGCCCTTCCCTCCACCGAGGCCGCCCCGGAGCGGCGCATCCCTCAGGGAATAACCCCCCCTCTACCCACCATCCCGCCGCACCCTCAGCGGGTCCCGGAGCAGCCGCGTCCCCCTCACGGGCGAGGCGGGAAACCGCGGGCGCGCTGAGGGAACGGTCCCTTTAAGGGCGGGCGCGCGGGCCGTGCGGGGGGCGTGGCCTGCCTGTGGACGTGGCGGGGCGGCCGCCATTGCGGCCGCGATGAGGAGCGGCGGCAGGTAAGGCCGCGGCTCGGGGCGGCGGGGCCGGGCGTTCCCCTCAGCGGTGGCGGTCGTCGCCTCGCTGGGAGGGTGGGGGCTCGGTGCGGGGGACGCCAGGGCTGCGGTTTGTTCCACAGAGCCATCCGCGGAGAATGGCCGGTAGAGGCGCCGGGTGCGGCCTGCAGCCGCCGGCCGTAGGGCAGGCGCCCGTCGGCGGGCACCTGTACCCCTTCGTGATCGCGGAGAGCGAGGCGCCCGAGGAGGAGGGTGGCGAGGTGTCGGAGCTGCGGCCGCGGGGCCGGGAAAAGGTGCGGAGAAGCGCGTCGAGGGACCGGCTGGATGACATCGTCCTGCTGACGAAGGATATCCAGGAAGGGGACACGCTGAACGCCATCGCGCTTCAGTATTGCTGCTCGGTGAGTCCCCGGGCGGGACAGGAGGGCGGCGGGGTGTTCGTGTGACAACGTGCTGCAGGCTCAGCTCCGTTGGCTTTTTCATTTAAAGCTAAAAAGCGTAAGAAATGGACGGTTGCCCTGGTGGCTCGGCCTCTCAAAGTGTGCGTGTTACAGTAAAATTACGCTTTTCCCAGCGCTTTGCTGTCAGACTTGGTGATGAGGAGGGTAATGCGGAACCCCTGTCACGGTTTGTGTGGAGCTCATTAAGGGAGGGAGGGGAAAAAAAACCACCTCACTGTAGCTTTAAAAAATTCTGTTAAACTGCCTAAATACTTATCGGCAGGAGCACATGGCAGGGTTGGGAGCTCTCCGCCCACCAGCCCCAGGCGTTCCCTTCTGGTGCTCGGACCTGGCTACTGCTCGTAACTGAGACTTGATAATTTAGTCTGGTGCATGTGCTTCCCACCCGGTACTTTTGGCTGGCCAGTACTAATTAAAAGCAGCAGCTTCTGTCATGGTTGGTGTTAGCTTTTGCCTGTACCCAGTTCTAACAGGAAATCAGCTGTGTGTGGTGGCGGACGGATGACTAAATATGCAGTTTTCAAGAGGTGAAATTTAAAATCCGTATTTACGGAAATCTTGCTGTCATCTAATTCTTCATGCAGAAACAAAATTAGGGGCCTCCTGTTGTGAGCTTAGGTACCAAAGACATAATTATTTCATAATAATGACAGACCTGAGCCTTATTAAGCAATTCTTGGCTTCAGAACCCACCACAGTTGGGTATTTTGAGCAGACTGACTAGTTCAGGCCTCAGATAAGAAATAAATATGATGGAGGTGCACTCTTTCTCATAAATTTGTGGAGAACGTGGAAGAGTGGCCCAGGGCAGAAAGCATGACCTTGCACTGATCACTGGGGGTGAATGCTGTGTTTGGCAGTCTTTGGTGCTCATCTGATTTATTCAGCCTGGTACATGACATGTAACAAATACACCGTCAGAAGAACCGAAACACTTTTTCGTGTTACAAGGCTAGTGCAGCGATCGCCCTAACTTACTTTTTCTGGCCACATCTGTTGTAAGTGGAGCAGTCACAGCAACAAGGGTCTCTTGGCTACTGTGTTTTCTGTGGTGGATGTCCTCCCAGTGAGGACAGGAAGGGTCTGAACTCGGGTACTGTGCGTCTTAAAATGGGCACAATCCCTGTGTGCTTACCAGGTGTTGCAAAAAAAGTACTGATTGTTGAGTATTTCATTATGGCGAGGTTTGTGGCTGTGCCTGCTGTGTTGAGGGGAGTTCCTGTCTCAGAATGAATTCTCCAAGGGCACTTAAATCCTTGCAGAGTATTTCACATTAGACTTAAAAATCTGAACTTATTGAGAGCAAAGTGAGAATCGTTTTGAGCAAGAACAGGGAAAGGGGAGAGCTGATGTGATGAGGTAAGATGACAGTTTTAAGTTATTCTTGGTTTCTGCCTTAGCCCCCAGAAGCAGAAAGAATATCCAAACAGCTGTGGCTAGATGAATTGGAAGCTCCTAATTTTTAATGTTCCTTACATAGAAGTTTTCAATTTAATTAGGAATTCACAGTAATTGACTTCATTTAAAAACACTGAGGTGAAGTCCCACTCATTTCTCAGAGACAGTTGCCACTGATAGGTGAGTATACATTAAGTGAATATAGATGTGTGAAGTGACTTTCAGTCATGGAACCTGAAGCGAGGAGGTTTGTTACCTCATAATTACCTTCTGGCTTTAGATTTGGTCTTTGACCTCTTCTTGCCTCATACTGTTTGAACGGGTATTGGTTTAGGAAAAAAAAAAAAAGGCAAAACGAAACAAAGGCCCTGCCTTTGTTTCATTAGGGAAGAATGTATTTCTCAAGGATGTAGTATTCTTAGAGCGTTTCGGTTCAATGGGCTTTGATATTTAAACTGTTGTTTT
Source organism: Strix aluco (assembly GCF_031877795.1). Lineage (NCBI taxonomy): Eukaryota > Metazoa > Chordata > Aves > Strigiformes > Strigidae > Strix > Strix aluco. The sequence continues at coordinate 3,459,940 of NC_133971.1, forward strand.
TATTTTTAGGTCGCAGATATCAAGAGAGTTAACAATCTTATCAATGATCAAGACTTTTTTGCCCTGAGGTCTGTCAGAATTCCAGTGAAAAAGTTCAGCGTGTTGACCGAAACACATGTCTCTCCAAAAGGCAGACCAGTCCTTCGGCCTGCTCACTGCTCCCCAGAACCACAGGAAACGCCGCCTTCTGATAAATTCTCCCCTAATGAGACTGCTGGCAGCTTCTTAAAAGAAGTGGATCGAGATATAGAAGAAATAGTGAAGTGTAATGATACAAAGAGAGAGAATCTTAATGAAGTTGTTTCTGCCTTAGCAGCCCAACAGGTCTGCTTTGAAACTGATGGTAAAACTAAAAAATGCAAGGATCCCTACTACGGAGCGGATTGGGGCATAGGATGGTGGACAGCTGTAGTGATTATGCTGATTATTGGCATAGTAACTCCAGTTTTTTATCTCCTGTATTACGAAGTTCTAGTGAAAGCAGATGTCAGTCACCATTCCACAATGGAATCTTCCCATTTGTTTGTCACAGCAGCATCGCATCAGAAGCAAATAGAAAATGGAATAAATCCGGCGAATATTTTAAATGTCGATAATCAAGAAGACCTTCAGCCTTAACAACGGAAAACCCCAGGCAACTGTTACTCCTAGACACATAACGTAGCGTTAGATAAAGGGGAAACCACAGAACACAAAATGCATCTGGAACGCAGAGAAAACGTGTCCTGATGTGTAACTTGCCTTTATGGGCACCACTCAGTACAGGGGTGTTTCTGTGGATCTCTGCATATGCCTGAGACAGGTGATTTTAATTCAAGGTTGGGATACAAATTTAGGTATAAAATTGCCTCTGAAGCTTTGCACTTTTTTCTATTTTGATAGGAATATGTTTTTTAATTAAAAATGAGATGAAAAAACGTAGTTTGAGCTAACACATGAGGAGTCTCACTGTATGTTTTACAGCCCTAAAATGGGCATTTGGGGATATCTAACTTTTAAACATCTTAAAGTATTTATAGAATGCATAAGACACTTGACATTTTAATATCAAGTTTACAGTTGTCAGTTAAAACTGTATTCTCATAATTTTATCTTTCTTATAGAGTAAGGGGTTTTTTTAAGAAAACCCAATCATTCCATAATTAATTGCCACTATGAAGGTCTTTTTTTTAAAGTGGCTTTTATAGAGGCAGTAGCTAATACTTAAGCTGGAATCTTCAAATCTTGTGCTTGTGGTCAACCCATTCTTTAGTATTTTTCAGTATAGGCAGTAGGATGATTTGTTTTCTGTGACACTGTGCCTCAACACAGTCCAGTTGAGTCTTGCTGAAACTTCACATCCTTCCATGGTACCCTCCTGAAAACTGGCTGGACTGGACTGCGCTTCTCACCTGTGCATAGGACGAAAGAAGTGCAGATGTCTGGCACTGTGCCCTGACAGCTTCAGTAGTCTTTATTTTATGCTAATGAATTTTTTTTCCCCTCCACTTAATCTCAGTTCAGGACCAACTGATAGAGCAGTCATGTGGGTACCAACTGTACTCATGGTCACATTGCCCATGAACCTCAAACACTAACTTTCACCTGAAATCTCCTAGAAAACTTCAAATGAGATTTAATGGCTGCTAGCAAGAAACTTAAATTGCAGTAGAATAGACCAGTTGCAGCTTCAGACTTGTTCTTTATGTAGCAGTGTATCCATCAACCACTCTGTCCTTGAATGTTTCACTTGGGGTTTCACAACCAACCTTGTTTTTTCCCCCTCTTCCCTGCCTGAAAATGCTACAAGATAAACTAAAAACCCCTGGACTCTTCCTGCAGAAAGGAGGTACTTGTGTACTTGGAATATTTTTAAATAAAAATTGAGATGCTGCCTATAGTTTATTTGGTTATATTTGCTTTCTGGAGTGAGATTTTCTGTTACCCTGTTCAAAGAACCATTTGTTACCAAAGCCCGACATAGCTGACTTGAATAGGATTTACAAAGAGAAATGGGAAAATAACCACTGTCCTTTAAACTACTGTTACAAGCTTTCCTTTAAGTGTCTTGACTAAGTATATATGATATAAAAAACCTGATAAAGTGAATGTTTCCTGACTATTGGAGGTATTCTGGAGTGCTTTATCACCTTGAATTTTGCAAGTAAAGACTCCTGCCCCATCTATTCTTGGGGCAGATGTTCACTGGCATGCCAAGTGTAGGAGGATGAATTGGATAACTTCTAATGTATTATATTGAAATTGCAGCAGGCCAAAGCTTGAAGGGGAATGTGGTACAGTTGGATCTGTGAACTATGATCTGTGGCTCTTGAACCCTTTGATCAGAGCCATATCTGTGGAGATAGCGAGGCTACTCACAGTTTCCACACTAGAAGAGGGATTGCAAACAGACATGAACTTCATGCTTCACATAACGCTTGTTTTCAAAGATCTTTTAAATTAATAGTTCTTTGAATATGCCAATTAAACAAGCACAAATACTGAAGTACTGTTTCTGGGTACGGGTGTAGGAAAAATTGCATTGCAAAATAATTTATGGTGGCTAAAGTGATAGAGTTTCTCTGGCTAAAACTTTAAAAGGTGACTTGCTCTAGTCCAGGCACTACAGCTTTGGCACACTAAGACAAATGTTTTCTATGTGGGACTGAAACTTGGCACATAATGTGTCTGTGTTTTGCTGCAAGCTTGTTTGCTGGTTTGCTTCTTTCCCCTTCAGTTTCTGAAACCTCAACATTTTTAATACTTTATCCTTCCATATCTTACAAAATTGTCAACATGAAATTAGCTGTTGTGATGAGGCACCATAAGCCTGATTTACTGCACGTGCCTGAACTGGCTGGCGTTAAAGTGCCATCGGTATAGAAGTGAACTGACCTTCAGCTGTGGTTTGACTCTGTCAGGAAGGTCTGTAGATGCGGGTAGAGAGGTTGGTTGTTATCTGGTGGTTTTCACCCTGTGGTGCTTCGGCCGGATCGTTCTCTAGCGCATCTCAGGCTTTGGCTTTCATGGTGTTGGAAGGCCTGTGGCTTACTGTCACCGAGTTAAGGGCCTTTATTTACCTTAGGATAAGCAGGTGTTAGAAAAACACAGAGGGAGAGCTGCTTTATTAGTCCATATTATGCTTTTAACCGAGAGCCTAGCATATTTTTACTATTTTATTACATAGCATATTTCATATAGCGTATTTTTAATTGAGAGAGTTAACTTTGTCAGAAGATACAGTACGTCTCTTTCCAAGATTGTAGAATTCCTAATGCTGTTAATCTACAAGCATCAGCTGGCTTGGATTTCTGCAGGATGCAGGGATCTTTACTGTTTTTTTCCAAAGTACAACACAGCTGGCAATGCATCACTGCATGTCAGCCCTGAATAAACAGGATAACTGCTCTGTATGGAACTTAAATCTGATTTAAGTTAAAATTTGTCAAGTGAGTCTTTTAGAAACTGACTTATTTAAAAAAAAACAAACAAAACAGAGTGGTAAATCATAGATTAATTACAACACATTGTTGATCAGGAAGTTGGTTCTCAAGTGCGTATTGCACTGTTGGATCATGTAAAATGTAAATGCTTTAAATCTGATACATTTTGAAGTATGTTGTCACAAACAGTCTTTGTATAACTATTTTATAAAGGCTGAAAATATAACTTCGTAAAATAATCCTGAATGAGGACACAAGCCTTCTTTTAAATACTCCTGCTCCTCTGCTTTTAGAAGAACATAAGTAATACCCGTAAAATAAATATTTCATTTTAGACTGCAGTGGAAGTGGTGCATATAATGTATTCTTAGCTCTGGATACTTTGCATGTTTTATTACAGGAGGTCACTGCTTTTATTTGTTTTGGCTCGTTTTTATGTATGATCTAAAATACAGATCCTTGGCCAATAAGAACATGGCATTGACATCTGCCATACCATCACTGGAGCCTTCATGTGTTATCCTGTGCAGGCCTTGAGGAACTTGGCACTTTCCTGCATAAAGTTCTAACAACTTGTTAATTCTGTGAAAGGAGGATTAAGAAACAGGCATGAAAAATCAAGGTAGGGATCAGTGAAGTTCTTAGGTGGTGCTCTCCCTGCACACTGAAAGCAGTGCCTTGTACGAAGTAGGGTTTGAATATATGCCTGTCCAAACCTGAAATTTGGTGAGACCCAAAGAATGGTCTAAGTTTTATCAGCATTATGGTCTTGCAATAAATTCTAAGCAATTGGAAAATCATTTTATAAAAAAAGCTGTTACGCCTCTAACAGCACCACCTCGTTTCAGTGCAGAAGTGCCTCAGCAGAGAGCTGTGTCACTGCAGAACTCTGCCTCTTCAGAAGCCTTGGCTTAGCTGCTATTGTTAAACTAGTCCTAGAGGGTCTATCTGGAGGTCAGAGGTGACCATAGTTCACCTTTTAGAGGTCTCAAAAATATCTGATTTCTGCCAGAGTACTATTTCTGAACAGTACAGCACGAGGCAGTTGTCTCTCCCGTTAGCAGTATGACGAATGAAGACAGTCATCACTCCTCAAGATTTTGTGTCTGCTACAAAATGAGGTATCGAACCTACTCAGGCAAGCCACAGCTTGTGACCAAACTGTAACTCATGCAGTAATGCTTTTCCAGTGTTAACTCCCAGCTCTGTCTCCGGCAAAAGCCACCTGTTTGCATCCTTGTGTGAGAGGCAAGGAGCCTCGCCGTTCACCTTGCATGGGGGGGAACAGCTAGTAGAAGATAACACTTGTTATACTTGAGGCAGGCAAAGTTGATTTTCAAGATGCTTACCTTGTTCAGAACGTCTTCTGTCTCTCTGGTGTATCACGTGCAAGAAGCAGGCACACCTGTTCAGGAAACAACTGCTGGCCTGTGTGGTGTTAAATGGATGGACAGAATACACTTCATATGCAATGCAGAAGAATGTTTATTAAACATTATTTGTATAGCTATGAACACTTCAAAATAAAATGGGTATGCTCTGAAGTGTGACCTGCACAGCATTTTAGTTTCTTTTCTTTTACAACTGGTATGTATTTCATCAGAACACATGAAAGCTACACCTTAAGGAATGAATTATTTCACACAGAAGTTCATGGAATAATGCAGTGCTGTTTTCCAGTCACCAGTGAGGTACTGCTTGACAGAAAAGCAAACTTGCAAGGAAAAAGTCTGTAGTTTCCTTTGCTGATAAAAGAATTGGTTTTGTTTTAAAACTGTTCTTTCATTAGACCAAATAACAGCACTGGTTATAAGGAACAGAATGTTTTAAGCAAGTGAAAAACCCAAAAACAACAACCCTGATCAATAGTAATATAGTAACACTGACCAATGATACTTTGACCATCAAAGGAGCACAGGACACAGAATGCTCTGTCACTGTGTTCTTCAAGTATTTAATCTCAGGAAAAATTTTCTATGCTTCAGTTGTTGGTTCTTAAATAAAATTGCTGTTTCCAAACATTCTGATTTAGCTATTCTTGACATTCTTGTCTTGTTTCCCTAATTAAAACCTCATGCATCAAAATACTTCACAATCTTTCCCTACATTTTGGGGTTTTTTTGTATTGGTTTGCCGTCTGTTAAGTTTCTGCCTTGTTTTTTCTGTAGGAAAGTAAATAGATGCATTAACCATGACATAGATAGCTGTCATCTGCCATCTCACTTAACAGCTCTGTGAGGTAAGAAAGTTAGTATCCCCTTAAGAGGCAGAGAAACTGAGGTGAAAGAATGACATTCTCATCACTAATCTGTGTGCCACTGGTGAAAATCAGGATTCCATAATTTCTCAGTCTTAACTTCTAACATATATTCTTTCTAAGTGAAACTACCCTTAATTATGACTTCTATTACTTACTTATGTTACTTATGTATAGTTAAAAAGATAACACATTGTTAAATATTACAGTCCCTTTTTACCAAAATACTAAAAGTAACAGTTAACTAGAATAATAGCTCTTCAAAATACTCTCATTATGTTGTTTGTCCATATTACTAAGGCCATTTCAAGTCAGTTTATATTAAAGTGCTCTGTTGTCAATTATTTTCAGTCACCTGAATTCGGAAGTTACCCAAATTCAGAAGACAGCTGCCAAATATGAGCAGCTTATGTCTGTAAAGGCCATATCTCTTTTTGCTGCAGTCATCAAGAATTTCACTATTATTTTCAACATTTGACTGCTAAAGCGTAGAACTGTGTAGTGCAAATGCTTAGGCACAATTTTGATTAAAATGCATACATTCTTTCTCTGTGCAGAGGCAATACCATGGCATACAGCTCACTCCATCAGTAGTAATTGCAGAGAACCTTAAAAAAGGCGTATGTCTGCAAAATATTTGGCAAAAGAACAAAACAAAGGATCCCGCATCCTGTTTTACAGCCTCGTACAATTAAAAATAATTGTTCAACGTGTTTCTGGAGAGTATACTTAAAACCCACAGAGCTAAAGCATTAGTTCTGTTGATACTCAGCCTGCCTCCAGAATTCTACTTCAAGTAGTGTAAGGCTTGAGCAGTGTACCACCTAGAAACAATAGCTAATACGTCGCTTCATCCATATTGTCATCACTGGCAGCATCAAAGTCATCTCCATCTTCAAAATATGAAGCAATGTAGTCATTTTCCTAAGCAAAAGAAAAAAAAAATCATGGTATCTGTGGAGGAGGCAATTTGTGAAAGAAACATGCTTTAAACTGCACTTGAGCACCCATGTTTTGAAACAGTAATAGGAGTTTTTTCTTTCCTTATTTGTTGGGAAAGAAAAAGGAAAACACTGTAATGAAATTCTGATATCTACAAAAGCAGAAGAGTCATCACAGTTTTAGTGATGAAAATGAGTAACTGTATGTATTGATTGTGGCAGGACACATGCTTGCAAGATCTTTTTTTCAGAGCTCTTTGGGAGTAACAAGTCTAAATCACCCACTTAAATTAAGTGCAACACAACACAGTGCAACAAAGAAAATTAATCTAATAATGGCTCTCACTACAGCTCTCCCTCAGCACTGGAGAAGCGAGGGGTGTTTCTCTGGCTGACAGCCAACACACTACTCAATGAGTGGGATCTGACTTTGTGTAAATAAGAAAACTAACATACCTCTTCATGCTCCTCTTCATCATGTTCCTCTGATTCTTCTGCTTCTTCATCATCTTCACCTTCTTTCTCTTTTGTTTTGTCTTTCTCGTCTTCAGATTTTTCACCTTCAGATTTTTCGTCTTCATCATCCTTCCCTTCCAACTCCTGTCACAAGGCAATCTTTTTCACAGGGTAATCCCGTGTTACCGCAACAGCACATCCTCCACCCTACCAAAACGTTATGCTGCAGTTAACAGCAAGACAACAAGCATAACAATGCTGCACAATGGTTTTTGTTGGTATTTAAAACATGATGTGAAGCACAAGAACTTCACAAGGACTTACCTGATCAAGCATAAACTGGACTAAAGAAATGTGTCTTTTGTAACAGATGATTTCCCTTTATCATCCACTGTTAGAATAATTGACAGTAATGTCATACTTGACAAAGCAATACCTCATACTGTACATAATAATGTACCTGTACCAAACAACGGATGGATTACCAGGAGAAAAAATACAAGGCTGTTTCACCTTTAAGCTTCCCATTCCCACATGGTGGGTAGCCGCCTCCAAAACTGAGGTCGCTTTCCTCCTAAGTTTCTCTTTCTGTATGTTTCTTCCCTCTCAATTTACTACATTGTTTAATTCCCAACAGCAGTAGCTCGGTGAAACAGCAATAGATTAAAAAACTCTGGCACCAACTGCGCCTTCAAGAAGCTCTGCTAGTAGCTGCGCTGTTCACAATTTGGCTGCATCGCTACCCAGGGAAGAACAACTGGTTGTTGTGTTCAAACAGGAGCAAAGAAAATTGTTTCTCCACAGCCAGGCTCTATCCCTATCCCCTGCCTTGTGCTACCACACTGCAGAACAGTTGTCTGTCAGATTAACAAGACAAGGCTGGAAAGTGGCTACACTTGGTTATTCCATTTGTACCAAAAAAACAGAATCACAGAATTGTCTGGGTTGGAAAAGATCTTGAAGATCATCTAGTCCAACCATCAACCCAACATTAACAGTTCCCAACGACACCAGATCCCTCAGCGTAAGGTTGACCCTACTCTTAAACCCCTCCAGGGATGGGGACTCCCCCCCTGCCCTGGGCAGCCCATTCCAATGCCCAACAACCCCTTCTGCAAAGAAATCCTTCCTAAGAGCCAGTCTGACCCTGCCCTGGCGCAGCTTGAGGCCATTCCCTCTTGTCCTGTCGCTTGTTCCTTGGTTCAAGAGACTCATCCCCCCTCTCTGCACCCTCCTTTCAGGTAGTTGTAGAGGGCCATGAGGTCTCCCCTCAGCCTCCTCTTCTCCAGACTAAACCCCCCCAGTTCCCTCAGCCGCTCCCCATCACACCTGTGCTCCAGACCCTGCACCAGCTCCGTTGCCCTTCTCTGGACATGCTCGAGTCATTCAATGGCCTTTTTGTAGTGAGGGGCCCAAAACTGAACCCAGTCATTGAGGTGCGGCCTCACCAGTGCCGAGTCCAGGGGTAAGATCCCTTCCCTGTCCCTGCTGGCCACGCTATTTCTGATACAAGCCAGGATGCCATTGGCCTTCTTGGCCACCTGGGCACACTGCTGGCTCATATTCAGCCGGCTGTCAATCAACACCCCCAGGTCCCTCTCTGACTGGCAGCTCTCCAGCCACTCCTCCCCAAGCCTGTAACGCTGTTGGGGGTTGTTGTGGCCTAAGTGCAGCACCTGGCATTTGGCCTTATTGAAGCTCATGCAGTTGGCCTCAGCCCATCACTCCAGCCTGTCCAGATCCCTCTGCAGAGCCTCCCTACCCTCCAGCAGATCAACACTCCCATCAACACACATACCAAAGGTTTAATTTTCCTTCAGCAATTTCTATTGTACAATTTAGGAGTAGTACACACATCTTACCTCAATTTTTTTCAATACCTCCAGATTACTTTTAGGCTCAGATCTTTTTGCCTTTTTTGGTTTTGCACCTGCTGAAATAAAATACAACACCATTATTTTTTTAATATGGAAGAACACAGATTCTCTTATTTTACTTGCTCTTAAGAACTTACATCTTGAGTATGCCATGGAAATCCCATACTATCTGTATTAAAATTACCTTAGACTTTGAGCTACATCATTCTTGGAGGTGTAAATGCCCAATTTATGTAAGTGATGCCTACAGGGCCAGTCTGAATCTCACTTCAAACAGACAGTTGACCGAAGGTTTGGCCAGAGTATGACGTTTAGTTTCACAAAATACTTTTCACCTAGATACTCATGGTATGTTAAAAAACTAGAACAAAATCTCAACTGTTATTTTTCCTCATCTTGAAAGGATAACAAGTCATTAATGTTACTAATTTCTGCAACACATTCACGACAGCTGGGTGCTTTGGACAGATAGATAAAAAAAGGCAGACAGCAGTTTATTAGCTCCAATGCAGTAGGCATGGTTACTGCAGCTAGAAGGCTTCTGGACCACCGCTGGCTCTCATGAGTCCACAGTGCATATTTCCACCTAGTCCCTTGATTCATGAACATTATCAAGTTACTCCCTACAATCCAACTATATAGTGGAGCAAAGGTCAAAAATAGCATTCCACAGAGCCAGCTAAGAGCTACCCGGATTGCAGCACCCTAAACTAAGGCTGCCCCAGTTCCATGAGCACAGTTGGACTGGTAGATGAGGAGAAACAAACCGCTCCAGAGCCAGAGATGTTACAGCATTTAGAGAGCTTGTGAGACGTCCCATTTCCACAGTGCAGCTGTCCTTCACCTCTCCTGCTATACTCAGCACGATCACATAAAACTGACAACACAGGACTGTTCCTGACATGGATTAGCTCTTCTCAGGAGGGTAAAACTGCCTGCATGATGTGCCATATTGGTGTAGCTACAGCTGCTGAGGGGCAAGGCATCTTCAGGCAAGCTAATGTGAGTTGCCCCTTTTTTATGCTAGGCTGCACTAAGTGGTATCAGAAAAAAAACAGCGTGCATCGATGGAGGGGAGATCCTTTCTGGAGCAGATACTAACCCAGATGTGGTTATGTATTTTATCTGGCCTAATACTTAAGGAAGCACGACACTGAGAGCTGCTAAGAAGACAACTGTATTTTGTCAAAAGCACTTGTCATAAATAGCATGCGTTTCATTTCAGTGTTGTGCCTAGGAAGGGATTACGTGACAAAAGCACTGCACAGAGCTGAGGGGAGTCAAGCTGCTCTGTAATAACATATGAACAGCGTCAAAGCAAACACATCCAGAATGAAGTAGGCTTTTAAGGAAAACAAGTGAAAAGTGCGATTCAAAATTGTCATTTCTGCACAAACCCCTGAGGGCTTTTAGAGGTAATGCCTATAGAACAAAACAGCCTGGAAATGGAAACAGACATGCAAGATCTTTCCTTAAATGCTGGGTGTCCCCGGAGCTTATCATAAAATTAGAGACACTGACCCATTGTTAGTAGAACTTCAAGCAAAATAGCTCCTTACATCAAGCAAAATAGCTCCTTACATCCATGTAGCTTAGAGGTGCAATGGAGTGCATCTAATCTCTCCAAATACCTGTTCTCAAAGTACTTGGGTGTAAATGTATACATCTGATTGCTATATACATATGCATATACCTGGCCTACAAGAGCTGAACCCAGTCAATGCTTTTCTTATCATTTTTGTTTGGTTGGTTGTTTTTGCCAGGCACCACCAAAGTGAGAGGTGTGTAAAAATGAAGCCATTCCTGTACACATTCCCAAAATCACTCCCGCAATTTACAAAGCCACCTAAGATGGCTGTCCTCAAAATACAATGGAGAGACCTACCAGAAGGGCTAATGTGTCACTGACCAGCTATTTACAAACCTCCTGAGTCATACAACTTTTTTAGGGCTTCTGTATCATCAGGATTCCCCCACAAAGCTAAAAGCACGTGATTTTTGCTTTTAGAGGAACCTATTTTTTTTTTTTTACACAATCAAATTGCAATGGTCAGCTGATCTTTGCCATTACAGCTATGTAAGAAAATGTACTTTTAAGAGCAAACAGAGAAACTGGCACGAAAGAGGAAAAATCCCCCACAGTGAGCAGTGATTCTCTCTTTGTTTATGACAATCACAACATTATTGTAACAAGGAATAATAAATTGGCATTTATGATTTCATTGGATCCTGGGGAGCTAATTATTGCATATAGGCTTATAAAAGCCAATGCAGTTTCTTCTTTTGAAAAAAAAAAAAAGCAGGTATGTAGTGGTTTCATCTTTAGAGATTTTGCAAGTAAGTATGTAATTTTCAGTTGAATCTTGCAGTCTACCTTTAGTACCATGCTTCTCGATGACGCTCTTAAAAGGAACAAAGCTTCCAGCTGAGCCAGTCTCCAGGACTACTGCACATTCCCTTTTCTTTTTCTATTTTATCCTTGAACTGAAAAATGACGCATGAAAGACTTGGACAAAGAGAACAAGAAAGTAAACAATTATATATAACAAACAGCTAGATACAGGAGGCCAAGTGGTATTTCACATCAACAGAGCAACAGACTTCTACAGAGAACTTAAAATAACAGTCATGCATGCTAGAAAACACTTTGAAAAACAAATACACGTATGATGCTGTATAATAAAAAAGTTTTTTCCTGTAAGAACCAATACCAGCTCCAACTGCTGTTGAAGGATCTGGTTCACAATCCTGCAGAAGAAAGCTGAAAATAAACAAAGAAAGTAAAACCAGGGGAAGTAGAAAATAACCTACACTGAATCTCATATAAAAGGCTTAAAAAAAATGCAAAAGTCAGCAAAATCATAAACAAGATAACTGAGAAACCCAAGATATAAAGAAAATCTGAACAGCCAGCTATTCATTAAATAGGATGAGTGTTGATTAAATACACAAACTTTCAAAACAAAAAGTTTTGTGGTTTTTTTAACCTTTCACTGCTACATATCTCATATGTTAATATTGCACATCACTATGAGAGGCAGGAAAGAAAGATAAATCTGTTCCAGTAAGTTAAAATACCCTACAGAGCAAAGCAAAAACCACAGAAGACTGGCAGACTAGTAAATTATTTAGAAAAAAAAACCTGTCAAAAGCCCTGATTATTCAGACTAATTAACATTTCTACCATTTTTTTTCCCCCATAACCAGCTCCAGTATGTCTTCTATCAGTCAACTAGTGTGTACTAAATGCTTTTAAAAAATATATAATATACCTTTTTTGGTCTTTTCTTTTGGCTTAAGCTCTCTTGGGAGTATTCTCCAATCTGTTCAGAAAATAGCTTTAATATACATGAATTATGATTTACAGCAGTAATCCTCCCCCTGCCACCCACCAAGGAAAGGTAGGGGCCCCTGTTGTGCTTGACCCTATTTACGAGCATGCCTAAGTGTCTTAGCACACAGCTCTCATGGAATTAGTGTTTTATCACACAACTCTTTTATGGAATTCTAGCTGTACTTTAAAGTGAGGAACAACAGTGAGGACTGGCATTCCACCCACTTAATGACAACTGGCATCTGCCCCAAAGAGACAAAGTTCAGCCCTTCCAGTGGCCCACATACCCTTCAATTTACATTCTATAATTAGGTTTGCAGTAGTGAGCTATACAGATATGGTTGTGGAATTTTAATGTTATAAAACCCAGCTACCTGTGACTGAGACATCAGATTGAGTTATTTTTAGCAACGTCAGTGTTTGCTCCCAGTTCAAAACTGGTATTTGCATGGCGAGTAAGGAAGAAGCAAAGCTAGAGTGAGAGCTAAAGCTTGCATCCTTGCTGCAAACCAGTTGTTTCAACTGAGTAAATAAATAAAATCAGATCCTTTTTTCCTTTTTTTTTTTGACAAAACAATACTTTGTCTTGATTTGAAAACACATGAAGGGCATAACAAGGAATACATGACTTGGTAAGGATTTGCGTACTTTCTTATTGCTTGAAAAATAATGAATCAAACATTTAAAAGCGCAGAACATTTCACAGGTTAAAAAAGAATTAGCCTTTGATAATCTCAGATATTACCTGGGGTCCATGTTGCATGCTCCTTTCCACTGTCCTGGTACCTTTTACTATACCTCTCAATGACTATAGAAAAGGATACAAAGAGTTATTGAATTCAATTAATTAAAAAGGCAAATCCAGACACTGTCTTTGATCTTTTCCCATAACTAAACATACAGTGTATTTTTTTAATCCCATATTGAACACTTTCTTGTGCTGTTGTCAAACACTTAAAAAACAGTTTCATGTCACTACTTTGAGCAGTTCTCATAATTCTGAGGACTAATCATTTCTAAGTACTAAGTACAAAAAAAGGCAAAAACCCCAAATATTGTTTTGCATTTTTGGGTATCTCCTTTTGATCAAAACACTCCCTCCCCTCCCAAAAAAAGCCCCAGAAAAACCCCTCTAAAATTATTATAATTTATACTTCTATCCCTGGAAAGCACGAAAACATAAAATGCAGATACAGCCAGGTAAGCTAGGTTGAAACATCAAATGAACGCAAACTCTTCTACTATTCAACAGTTTCACAATCAAACCTTTGCTACAAAACCAGTCAGTGAGATTTACCACCACTGTGCTAATCCTAAAACTACCCAGAATTCCCAGGTCTCAGAAGGCTGCGTTTCAGACCGATCACAATTAGCTCCCAAGACCTTAAATACTTCTGCAATGGCAAAGCTTTACAGCATAACAGAGATGTGTCCTAAACAGCACCAACACATTTCAGTCCATTTAACCTCTTTCCAGCTTAACTAAACTGAGAAACGCACTGTAAATATTACAGTAGTTATGCAGTGTAAGTACATCCGTTTGTACTGCAGAAAAACTTTTTTGTACAATCTCTAATGACAAAAACAATATCACAACTTAAGTATTTTTAAATCAGTCCCATTTTTTCTTACCAAATTACCATGCCCAACTGCAAAATCCACTGAATGGAAAATTACTGCTTCTGACTGCACTAATAACTCACTACCCAAACAAGGATAATTTTTGTGGGTAGTGTACAAAAAATGGTAACAAAGACAGACTGTGACTTTTACAGTCAAAGACTTCTAAGATACTCACCAGAAAAAAGGAAGGGAGAAGGAAGACACCAGAAATGAAGCTCCATTTTAAACTTAGTTATGAGGAGGGTAAGCAGAAGACCTACTTAAAACTGTGCAATGAAGAGCTTGCATTTAAAATTACAGTGTCTCAAGGGACATTTAATGTAGGTGGCCTTCAGAGATGCTGTTGGGAAACTGTCAGCACACAGAGGGAAAGAACCTAGTAATTTTGATTTCAGCTCGAGGCTCTTCAGTGAAGAACTAATTGCTGATGCCATCAGCAAAAAAATACGTCTGACTGACTCTCGCCACTCACAGCTAATGAATTCATTCCAAACCACTGCCACAGTGACAGTCACCCAGTCACAGCAGATATATCTACAGGAAAAATATGAATGATTCATAGCTTATAAAGTGAGGAAAATAGAGAACTTAGTGTAGAACATGCCTGTTACTCACTCAAATGAGTGTTGAAATGAATGATGAAAATCTGTTCTCTATGGCACACTAATGCATCAAAATTGCCAGATAGTATTAGACGTGGCTTTCATTTACTACCTGAATAATGAAAGAAAGATAGATAGCTATGTCCTAACTAATTAAAATGTTTCCCTTCTCACACTTCAAAGAACCATTTGGCTCGTAGATGTTGTGCTGAGGGTCTAAAACGATCCATTTGCTCTTGCAGCAAAGCTAATTCAAGACGTTCCTGCCCACAGTCCCCCTCCTGCCTCCCTCTTAGTCCTAGCAGACGATTTGATGAAATACAGGGGAGCAAAGGACTCTAAACCAGGTAACAGAAAAGATCAGTTAAAAACCATCTACCCTGGGGGAAGTGATTTTCTTAGAGCTAGGCTGCTTCTGCCACATAATGCAGTGCCAGAGACAACTGCATACTGTGTCTGAGATGAAAGCAAGCTTTTTAAGCTGCAGACCACCGCTGATTTAATTATACCTCACCTCTCCGATGGGGCATTTTTGTACAGCTAAAGGTTCAGTAAGAAGTTACCTCAAACTACCCTTGGGGAGATGATGAGAACACTTGAAGCATTATTTGAGTTTATCAAGTGGCTGTCTACCCACTTCCCCTGCAACTGCCAGTTTTTGTAGGAAAAGAGTCTTCAAAGCTGGCAGTTCTACTAAGAGGCATACTCAGCAATAGAGAGAGAGCACTTCATCTCAGAAAGAAGGCTGCAGAAACAAAGACAATTTTGAGGCGAACAGTAAGAACGATCACGTGAGGCAAAGCTGGAAAAGAGAGGTGTGTTCTCATAAAGCGGCTGGTTCCTTGGAAGTAACCCTGGGTGGCTTTCAGGCATAGCAGTTTCTTTTTTTGTGTCTCAAACGGAAATAACAAACTTCAAGGCTGACACTGATCAAGAGCACGGCAAGCCTCGAGTGCGATGAGAATCCAAAGAGACCGGAATTTGTTTACTCCGATGAAAGAGGAGATGTGATAAAAAAGTAATTTGGAATTCTACCACCACAAAGGGATCTGGAAATGAAGACTGGACCTGTTCTTGCCTCATAACCAAGGTTCTACTGGCTGCACTGTCAGGGTCCACCCTGGGCTGTGCTTGTGCTGCACCAGCTGCCTGATGTGTCGCGGTGGCTGCAGGGCTCCAGCTGCAGGTCAGAGGGAATACTCTGCCTTTTGGGGTCAGCAGCGTGTTCACTGCTCACACTGTGGTGTTTCAAACAGTGCTTTCGTACAAGAATGAGCGGACAATCAATAAGGTGTGTTAATCAATGTTACATTCAAAGCCTAATAAAAAAAGAATTGCATAAAGTCTCAAAACCCTCTAGAATTCACCACTACACCACCAACAAAAATTACCAGAAATTCAGAGGGGGGACTGAACTATGTACCTGTATCGTATCAACATCATGAATACTCAGTCAGAAAATACTCTGATGGCTTTGGCATGGAAATAAACTTCATGTTTTAGAGTTCAAGTCAGCTCTTATTACTCAAAATCATGACAAGATAGCAGATTTTTTAAACATTTTTATAAAGCTTTTCAGCGACTGCCTACTGCACCGACTGGGCCTAGGGTCTGACACATGCAGCATTTCCTGATATGTTGTATTTTCCATTTTCCTGTAACAGCACTTGCTGTTTACACCATTCAGAACAAGCACTCAGGAGGATGACAGAACTAGGCAAAAATCACAAACAAAAATAAGCACTCCTCACAATAATAACCTCCTGTGATGGCTAGATTTACAATACACCCACAGCAAGGTAAACAGACATTAAAAGTTTTCCTACCCTGCTCCTCTTGCCTTCTTTCCCACCAGCTCAGTTTTCTGACCAGGAAGCTTGGATTTTAACAGTGTAATGATGTATGACTGGATGTCAAGTATAGCGGAGCATTTATTGTTGTCAAACAATAACAAAGCGGTTAATTTTTAATTACATATAAGCAAAAGACATTCTTAGCTCAAGAGAGTAAGATCAAGCTTTCACTTCTCATCCAGCTCTGCTTCTAATGCAAACCTCAGTAAACCACTTATCCTCATCTCAGTTTTCATATTTCAGGGGATTTGTCAGTAACACTTACCAATCCTTCCTGAATGGACTTAGGGGAAAAAAAGTTAGTACCTTTTAGAATGTCCAGCTATTGAACATAACATTGATTATTTTAAGTATGTCTTCACACAATTAAAATGGAAGCTGAATCTCAACACTACGATTTACTACGAATTTCTTTGCTCCAATACAAATTTTTTAGGGTATTTTAACATGCAGAAATGCCTGTTTCACTGGTATTGGTTAGCATACAATTGAAAAGACTGAATACAATGTTTGTTATGGTGTACCAAATGGAATAGATGTTTGATATGTCTCTTTTTCACACAGTAGTTGCTTTCTAGTTGCAGCACTTGTAGGTGTGACCTACAACTACAGTAAGCGTAAAGGCAGAAAAATTCCCTACCATTTTAAGCTGTCAATTTTTATTCTCATTATCATGAGAATAAATACATTTTCAACAAAAAAAATTCAAAACAAAATACATTTTCAACGCATGCATTTCGCTACATCATCCTTCACAAAACAGTAACTACCAAAGATATAAATAAAAAGCACACAAACAAACCTTCATGATGTTCTACTGTCAAAAAATATGGCAATGTTTTCGTAGTTCCTCTAAGTTCTTGTTTTAAGGCCAACATGTAATCTTCATCTTCTCCAGTTTTCAGAGGCACTGGCTTATTGTCTGTACTCTGTACAAATTATGTTTATTATTTATAAGGTCTTAATATCCATCAAATATACAGGAACACTAAAAAAGCTACAATAAACACAGCTAATCACAGAAGAGTGCAACTATGCATTATGTTACTTTGCAAGTATACTTTATGGCATTCTGACATACGTAACTATGTTTACAACTAGGTGGATACCTAATATGGCTTCACTGTATCTTTCTGCAAAAATGTATCAAGAAAACAAGAAAAAAAAAGTATTAAAACTGTGAAATAGTCATAGTCACGCTAAGCTCTTAATTGCCAAAAGCAGTTTTTCACATCACCCTAACTTACTCAGAAACCATTGTTTCTCTCTTCAGTCGGAGTAGTGCTGGCCTTAACCTCTTCTGTAACAGTGTTTTAACTACATTAGGTGTGATTACTCTGAATAACATGGACACCCGTTCCATGACTGTTGTCAGGTTACATTGTCATACAACCAGGTAGCACACAGGTCCTCACACAATTCAGTTTCTGTCAGCTGAATTTAAATGAATTTTTAAGGTTTGGATTTTTTTTTTTTTTTTTTTAACTAAGAATCTTGAAAATGAGAAAGATAAATAAGCGAAAACTGTTTTTAGAATGCACAGAACACTAAAGCCCAAGAGAGAACCAAAGAATGGATGTTTCTCTGGCACAACAGTTGGTGCACAATCAATACCTGAGTGGCAGGTTGCAAAGCACAAAGTGCTACCACAAGTCCCAGAGCTGGATCACTGACGGAGTTTACTGCTTCCAGCTGTATTCTCTAGCTTGCCAGCGTTTTAAATCACTAATGTTGCTAATGGTAAGCTGATGGTCCTTAATTGGGTTTCTAATTGCATTTACAGGAAATTCCTAAGAACTCAAAATGTGTCTATTAGAAATACGCAACAGCAACAATTCACTGCTTGAATTAATTTCAATGTGAGTCAGTCACCATCTGTAATATAATTCTGGTAACTGACCAAATGCCAAATTTAACTCTTGACATTTTTACCAACCCTAGTTATGCCACTGGGTTAACTTTGATTTTTTTTGAGTGGCACTAGATTTCCCTGGCAATTTTAACTTAGTTCTGAAACTAAGGAAGGAAGGAAGGAAGCATCTTTAACTTCTCCATGGTATACTTTAGATATGCTGGGGCTAGTAATTCCCCTGCAAGGCTGATCCACTGCTGAAAGTACCTGCAGAAGCTGTAGTTCACCCAGAATTCAGTTTCCCCGTGCTATTAAGCAGACTGCAACACTCACATTAGGAGCAGTTACAGACGGCTTAGTATCAATGAAATCACACAACTTAATCATGAAGGTGTGTGACAGGTGCATCTGCCCAATGAAAGCAGCTTCTTGGCTGCTGAAGTGGAGCAGCTCGTGACTGCCTTTGTTCTCAGGGCCTCGCGGTAGTTGGGACCTTTGGCCAATGGGAGCCGCTATTGACTACAGGTCAGATTGGGCCTGGGTATAAATGGAGTCCCCTGGGGGAGCCATTTGGAGCTCGTCCCCTGGAGCTGCACGCTGTGGTTGAGGACTCTCCCCTTGGGTCAGGATGCTGCCCAAGGAAACTCCTCGAGGTGCCTTGGGTCGGGATGCTGCCCTGAGCAGGTCCTCGAGGTTGAGAGTCCTCACTTATCAAGTGAGTGATAAAGCGTTTTGGGTTGCCATTAAACCCTAGGGAGTGGGGCTTTGTTCTGCGTTTTGGGTTGCCGTTAAACCCTAAAAAGTTGTTCTGTTCTCCTCTCACAGACATTTCAACCTGTAATTTATGGAGAGCTAGTTAACTGTGTTAATAATTATTTTATTTTTGGTGGTTGGTTGTTTATTTGAGAGCCTCCATAACAAGGTGGACTAAGAGGATATATGACATCTGGTTCAGTAAGTGAAGTAACTATTTGGAGAAATCTCAGCATAGCACCAAATATACGTCAAACCTGCAAGTTCTGTATCATAACGTGAGATTGAGAAAAATTTTGTGCACCTTGATGAAATCCTGACGTAATTGGGAAGTTCCCTTACATAAAACTGCAGTGTGGTAAGACTACTTTTCTGCCTCAAAATTGCCCAAGCTTCCCTGCACAGCAAAATGCAGTCAGAAAACGCTCTTTCATTTTCAAATACATCCCAAATGCCAAATGTCAATTATGTTTCCTTGATTACATAAAATATTTTTCAGTGATTTTCAAACTATTTTCAAATGTTGGCTGCTGAGGTACAAGACAATCATCCAAAATCTTTTATGTTTGCATTGACAGTAAATTTCTAAAATGAGCAAATCCATTCACAGCTTCAAAGACTAGTCTAACTTAATTGCAAACAAGTTCAGATAGCCAGTGTTTCTGTTACTGCAATGCCCAGAAAACCAAACCACAAGGAGGGCTTTAATGAATGAACATCCTGTAAGCAACCTAGGTAAATGCAGGATACAACAATTAGCAAAGGGACAGGATGTAATAATAAGAAAAACAGCAATTTACATTAAATACTTCAAAACTGACTTAAAGTGCTTAGGGTTGTTCATGTATCTCACTACCTTACCTAAACAGGAGAGTGCATACACTTTCCCTGAACACAGAGAGCGTGCTCTCAGGTACCTGTGGTACTTACAGGGTACGGTGCTGGAGGCTCCAACACATCCTCAGGCAGAGCTGCACCTTTAGCAAAGCCAACAGCCTCGATGTTGAAGGTAAGTGCAGCACGTCCTCTTCCTCCTCTTCCTCTACCAGCCATTTGGAGTTACTGAAAATATTACAGATTTTTAAAGAGTTATTTTCGTTACATGTATCAAATGCATGTATACATTACCTATAAAATTAATGTCTAACAAAGATTACAGTAATTTTAACGGCACTCTCAAAGACCGTTTTAAACAGCAAACCATTTTCAAATTTGGTACATTCCCTCATTTGTGCCAGCTCCCCCTGCATGCCTGAAATTACCTCCTAACTTAGGAATTTTAAACTTTCTTCTTCTAAACCCTAGATGTGCTGACTTGAGTTGAATCAGGGTAGAAGAATCAGAAACAACAACAACAACAAAAATGTTCAAGGACTCAGAACCTTCTGTGAATACATTCTGCTGTTTCTGAACTCTTCTCCAAAAAACAGTTTGGCTTCTTCACCCTTCATATTATTTTTTTTCTTTATCTTTATAACTAGTTTTGGGTACTGATAAAGAGCCAAAAGCAAAGAATTTCAAGGCAAAAGCATCAAAGGACTCCAGCATGTCTGCAAGCTAAAAGGAGGTTGTTTCTAACTAAAATATTTCACCAAGGATAGATAAGAAAAATAGCCTGCAAAACTACATTTACAGTCACATCTCACCACCTTCACTGTTAGGCCAGTCTTCATCTCAGGATTGCATGACCCATGGGGTTGGCCAGTAAAGCAAGGTATGAGAAATATTTTTTGCAGGGAAGATGTCAAGAAATGGGACCCAAGAGAAGCCTGGCTGAAGCAATGTGCTACCGTTCACTCTCCAAGACCATGCAAAGATCAGTTCAAGGCATCAGCCCAGAAATCCCATGTGCTGTTTGTCATTCACTGCAAGGCAGCACCCTGCTTGGTAAGATCGTGTCTGTTCCAGACTTACAGCTGTACCGGCATCACCACATCTATTCCCACCATTAGTGTGTAGGTGAGGTAACAAGTTCAAACAGCAAAAAAGAAAAAACACAATACCTACAGCTTCTCATACACTTGTCTACAAGGAATCCAGTCCAGAATTACAATTAGGAGTAAAGAAATGAATACTTAAGATCTTTTAAGATTCCCCCAAATGGAAGCAATGGCCTTTTTATTAAATACCAGTGAGAAACCTGTTGATGCAAGCATTTTCCTACTTATTACTTTCAAAAGCAATAAGGTCTGCTTGGATAAACCAAAATCACATTATGTATGTTCACATCACTCAGCAGCACAGAAGACTGTCTAAAAATAAGCAGAGAGGCCTAAATAAATCATTTTAAGAGAGATAACAAAGCCAAAGCTAAACCTGAGCACTTAATTAACTGGAAATTTAAAAAAAAAAAAAAAATAGCAAACTCATTTGACAACAAGATGAAAAGCAAGATGTGAGCCTGGCAGAATGGAGAAAGATAAAAGATACAGTAAAGACCCAAACATGAGCAATTATATCATCTAGGTACTGAAAAAGGGGAACAACAACAACAGAGGAAAACCAAAACAAAAAGTTAAGGGAGATGTCCAGCTAGCAAGGAGAGGCACACTGTTTGCATTAGTGAATATAAAGGTCCATTTTTAAAATACTGCTTTAAAATTAATTCTCAGCAAGATTCTCTGGAACTAGAGCATTAGTCTGATGAGAAGTAACAAGCTTTAAAACTAGGGGTATTTCAACTTCGCACTTTTACTGAAACTTGTGGTTTTTTTCAAGCATCCTGGCTTAGAAGGTTTATGTCTACTGACACCATGAAGTGACAGACGATCAGAGAAATAGTGAAGGAAAAGAGTTGTACAAGTCAAGTCACCAAGCATGACAAAGTTACCACAACAACTAGTGTTTTGGCTGCCACAAAGGATGCCCAATGCAGCACCTGGGAGCATTTTTCCGTTTATGGGCAGTATGTGTGTCATTTACAAACAAGCAGGTGAATTTCAGATTTAAGCTTTTAAAATTCCTTCAAACCTGTGGACTCTGTGGGCAGTCAGTCAGGGGAAGGCTGGAGAGGCCTTCATAAGGGAAAGGCCTGCGGAGACCGAGTCCCCACGATGGCGACAAGCGTGAGGAGACTCGGCCCTTGGACGAGCTCTCGTTATCATATGTTTTCCTCAGAACAAAACTCTCGATCGTGTTCGAATCCTTGATTTTCAGAGACAGTTACAATCAGTGGAAGGGAAGAGCAGATAAAGGAGAAAGGACTGAAATTTAAATACTGAGGTTTTGTGTTGGTTTTTTTTTTTTTTTTTTTTTTTTTACCTGGCACCCCTGAAGGTAAAAGGGTGAAAATATTTATGATGATGGCCACAAGCCGCTACCATGTGAGAATACACCCCCCAGCTCACCCCTTGCCCTTTCCTGCTCCCTCTCCCCACTGTCTCCACCCTCTGCACCACCATCTCCTCCACCGGTCACTCCCGGAGGGTCCCCCCACTCCCCGCGCTAAACCCCGGCTTTACAGCTTTCCTACCCCCTCCGCAGATGGTCTTGGCCGCCTGCCCCGGGCAGCGCCCGGCCCTGTCACGACAGGGGAGGGGGCTTCAACGCCTTCAATCCCCTCACGCAAGGGCTGAGCACCCCCGGCTCCCTCAGGGCTCCCTCAGGGCCCCCTCCGGGGTCCCTCACAGCCCGCTCAGGGGTCCCTTGGGACTCCCTCAGAGCCCCCTCAGGGACCCCTCAGATTCCCTCAGGGCCTCCTCGGGGTCACCTCGGGGCTCTCTCAGAGCCTCCTCAGAGTTCCTGCGGGGCTCCCTCAGAGACCCCCTCAGGGGTCCCTCGGGGTTCCCTCAGAGACCCCTCAGGTTCCCTCAGGACCCCCTAGGGGTCCCCTCAAACCTCTCTCAGAGTCCTCTCAGAGTTCCCGCGGAGCTCCTTCAGAGCCCCCCTCAGGGCCTCCTCAGGACCCCCTCAGGGGTCCCTCGGGGCTCCCTCACCGTCCCTCGAAGCTCCCCCGCTCGCTCACCCGCCTGCCGCCGCGCTCCGCCCGCGGTTGCCGCAGTGGGCCGGGCCCGGGGCCGCCCCGCCTGCCGCCGCCGCCGCCGCGGCGCTGAAGGCGGGGGAGAGGGGAGAGGGGGGCGGGGGGGGGGCGGGTGTCGGCTCGTCGTGGAGGAACGGCGGCCGGGCCATGTCGGCGCTGGAGTGGTTCGCCCACAAGCCCTTGGGCGGCGGCATCTTCTGGATCCAAGAACGTTTTTACGAATCGGGCAACCGGGCCAACATCTGGCTGGTGCGGGGCTCGCAGCGGGACGTGGTGATCGATGCCGGGCTGGGGCTGCGCAGCCTCCCCGACTACCTGCGCGCCGCCGGGCTGTTGGCGCCGGCCGAGGGGGCCGGCCCGCGGCCTTTGCTGGCCGTCGCCACCCACGTCCACTTCGACCACTCGGGCGGGCTGCAGCACTTCGAGGAGGTGGCGGTGCACAGCGCCGAAGCGGCGGCCCTGCTGCGAGGCGACAACTACGAGGCCGTCACTTGGCTGTCGGACCGGGAGGTGGCCCGGCCGCCGCGGCCCGGCTGGCGGGCACGGCAGTTCCGCGTCCCGCCCGTCCGGCCCAGCCGCCTGCTGCAGGAGGGTGAGGGCGGCCGCCCGGCCCGCGGTTTAGCTTCTCCCTTTCCATTCGTGTCCGGGCGTGGGGCCGAGGGGGATGCCCGAGGGGAAGGTGTCGCGAACGGGTGTTCTCGTGAATTATGATACATAAGGAGCGGCTGAGGGAACTGGGGGGGGGGGGGGTTTAGTCTGGAGAAGAGGAGGCTGAGGGGAGACCTCATGGCCCTCTACAACTACCTGAAAGGAGGGTGCAGAGAGGGGGGATGAGTCTCTTGACCCAAGGAACAAGTGCCAGGACAAGAGGGAATGGCCTCAAGCTGCGCCAGGGCAGGGTCAGACTGGCTCTTAGGAAGGATTTCTTTGCAGAAGGGGTTGTTGGGCGTTGGAATGGGCTGCCCAGGGCAGGGGGGGAGTCCCCATCCCTGGAGGGGTTGAAGAGTCGGGTTGACCCAGCGCTGAGGGATCTGGTGGAGTTGAGAACTCCCTGAAAGGAGGTTGCAGAAAGCTGGGGATGAGCCTCTTTAACCAAGTAATAAGTGATAGGACAAGAGGGAATGGCCTCAAGTTGCGCCACGGAAGGTTTAGACTAGATATTAGGAAGTATTTCTTTACAGAACGGGTTGTTAGGTGTTGGAATGGGCTGCCCAGGGAGGTGGTGGAGTCCCCATTCCTGGAGGTGTTCAAGAGGCGGGTTGACATAGCACTTAGGGATCTGATGTAGTTGGGATCTGTCAGTGCTAGGTTAACGGTTGGACTAGATGATCTTCAAGGTCCTTTCCAACCTAGATGATTCTGTGATTCTGTGAGAACGGCCAGTGGGAGGTTAATGCTTGGACTGGAGGATCCGCAAGGGCTTTTCCAACCGAGATGATTCTGTGAATTGTGAATCTGGGGTCGCAGGGTGACAGCTGTGGGTTGGCTGCCCCTCTTCTCCAGCTGCGGTAGGCAGCCCCTCATGCAGCACGTAAACCGGTATTTTTTCACTTCGGTTTGGTCTCCACAACCTGCTTTGCATATCGACAAGCCATCCGCAGGCCTCAATGTGGAACGAAAAAGATACGTAGTGGGTCAAATTCTTGTTTCTACCAGTTCTGAAAATATTGACAGGAATGGAGAAACGGGCATAAAATACCCTGGGCTTGCCTGACCTGTTTTCCTGTTGGTGCAGGATTTTTTTTCTTAGAATGAAAATCACTCAACAGTGATTTGAGTGATTAATTGAGCATCCCAGGTTTAGCCTTAGGCTGCTAACAGTATGTCACCATGTCTGTCAGTTCTGGCGACTGGTGACCCAGATTATTTATAAACCATCGAGGTATAGCAGTGTAAGGAACAAAGCAATTCATTGAAATACATACTGCGAAGAATATGGATTTTGTTTTACAGAAGTTACCTAAATAATACGTGCTGCGAGGAATATGTATTTTTACAGAATTTACCTAAATTATGTAAAATTCACAGAAGTGACCTGTTACAGATAAAAAATTCCATTTTGTCTCTCATAAGTAACAACAACTAAGTTATTTTGGCAACAACCAACCTAACTGTACAACACAGTGAAGCAGAAGTTAAAGGGTAGCAGTGTGACAGACAGGTGACACCTTTTGCAGGGGACTTGGTCTCTTCTTGGCTGTATTACACCGTCCCACATAGGTGCTTGGAAAAGCAGAACTGAACTTACTGAAGGCTTCAGAGAAGATGTGATGTGACACTCAGCTATAGTCAGTCAACAGATTCAATTGTTTTTTCTTTAAAAGGGAGGAATTATTGAGAAAATAATGTAAAAGAACAAGCACACTCGCTCTCAAAGTAACATCAGAGTTTCTAAGATAACATTTATTGAGACATACTGCGTGGAAGTGGCATGTCATCTCCACTGTGTGTGATTGCTGTGGGGTCAGGCTATCCAGTAATACTGAAAATACAGAACGTGCCCAGGGGCAAGGGCAATAATCTGTTACAATCCAAAACCGCAGCTTCTGCTTGCTTCGTTTGTTTAGTTTTTGCGTTACCTTAATCTTACTAGATGTTTCAAGCACCTTTAATTTCGCCTGTTCTAGCTAAAATTGCATCTACTTGTACTGTGCCTTACCATTTAGTGTTTTCCTGTAACTTGTATATTCTAGGACTCACAGTTTCCTTTAGTGGTCCCTTCAGCTTCAGAATTTAAGAGTTTTTCTTAAATTCTGCATGCTTCTTTAAATTTTGCATGCCATATTCTGCTTCTTTGTATTCCTTTCAGTGCCAGGAGCAGTCTGAAACCCACTGCAACACTTTCCTCCATTGACTTCACCACCTCCACTGTGGTTTCATTCACCAATACATTCATTTTCTGCACAGTCTTCTCAATAGTCAAGTCTACTTCTTTTTCCTGCCAAGGCTCCCCAACATTTCCCTGAAAGAGAATTTGGCTAAAAATTCTATTTGATAATTTTGAAACTAGCAGCTTCTGCAAATGTTCCCCTGTTGGGTACAGGATTCATTCCCCTGTTGGGTACAGGATGGTCAGGAGTTAGCTCTTCGGTGACTTCCAAACACTGTTTGAGCATTTTCAAAAATCCTTTTCAGTTAAATACCAAAGGTCCTCTCACAAAAGGTCTTCCTTTCAAGAGTTAAGTACCTTCAGACTTGCTGAGTTTTGAGTAAATTTGTGGCATGCCTGTCTGTGGTGTGAGGCAATCTGTAACTTTCAGATTTTTGATATGGTAGAGGTTTGGTAACTTTTTGTTGTTCTCCATGGAACTTGAAATGCATTGTTTTACATTGTACTGGATGTTTTACATTGTACTGGATGTTATTTCTTTTAGCAATGTTTCATATAGTTGTTAAGGAGCTGCTTCTGAGCAGCTGTTGGTCTTCTTTCCCTGCACAGCCCAAAAGTTTACATATTTACCACCTGTAAATGCCTTTTGCACATTTATAATTATGCTGCCATTACAATTTACAAGCAGACTTATTTGGCCTGTTTTCCACCCCTAGACTGGCTTTCTGCTGAAAGTACCAGTTCAGTGGCTACAATGAAAAGGCATTCACATTTAAGCTGGCAAAAAAAATGACATAATGTTGAGAAAGTTCTATTTTTGTATATCTGAAGATGAAGAAAGTGTGTGGAGGCCAGTCTTGGTTCTTCTCCAGCAATTTATGTTCAGACCTTTTGCCTTTCAGAGTTAACAGCAGTGCAATTCTAGGTGAATTAAGTGAGGGCAAAATGATAATAAATTGTGAAATACTTACTTTGTAAACTTTCAAAGGAGACCCTGCTTAGATGTGTTCTGTTTGATTCCTGTTTTATTTCCTCTGTCACATTTCTTTTCACATTGTTTAGTTTATTAGGGTGGGAATAGCTTCAATTAATACAGTCCAAGCCTGTGTTAACTTTTTGTCAAGTGTATTTTTCAAGTGCCTCTTTGGCGCTCACCAGGAAAATAAATATCCCGCTCTCTTTTCTGTGGATATATAGCATATGGGTAGGTCGTATTCTTCATGGTGTTTAATATACACGATAAATGCATATGTTTTCCTTGTTTGCAGGGGATGTGATCAGCCTTGGAGACCGACAGCTTACTGTCATGCACATGCCTGGTCACTCAAGAGGCAGCATTTGCTTACACGACAAAGACCATAAGATTTTGTTCAGCGGAGACGTGGTGTACGATGGATCCATGATTGACTGGCTTCCCTACAGCAGAATAAGTGACTACGTTACAAGCTGCCAGCGCCTCATGGAGCTGGTGGACAGAGGTCTTGTGGAGAAGGTACTGCCTGGGCACTTTAACATATTTGGGGCAGAAAGGCTGTATCGGTTAGCTTCCAACTACATTTCGCAGGCTGGAGTTTGTCACAAGGTTTCAACTTGTGCCATGAGATCCATCGCAAGCATAGCACTTCGCATTACAAATTCGAGAGTCACTTCCTAGTGACAGTGCGTTTTGTGTGACCTGTTCCCTGTTGAAAAAAAACAAGTGGCTTGTGAAAGTGTTGATAGAAGCAAAAGCAGTATGCATTAGTAAAAAGCTGGCAAATTGATACAGATGAGCTGCAAAAATTCTCCCTATTTTTGCCTACTTTATTCCTATTTTTATAAAAAGTATGTGAGTGAGTAGCTTTAGCCAAAGCTGCATTTTTCTTTCTATTTTTTCAGGGCATGTTTGCACACATACTGTGACTGAAATATATTGTTTTATTTTTGTTATGATCCTGACGGATGCATATATGCCAAAAGAAGAGGTTTTACATTCATGCCTGAAACCTTGTGGATGTAGCGCTAGGCTTGTGACTATTCACTCAACTCCTGCTCAGGTTTTGGCCTAACACAGCTCATGCTAAGACATGGTGTCTGCTGGGAGCAGCGCCGTTAGGTCAAAGCTAGAGCAGTGCCTGGGCAGGACTCGGTGGGCAGACGGAGGAAAGGGCCATTCTTCAGCCATCAGCACCTGCCGCTTGGTGCCTGCTGCATCTTTGCAAAGCGACTGTCTGGCAGTTTCTTTAGAACCCACTAACATATGGAAATGCTAAAGACCAAACTTCCAAGCTGGAAGGTATAGATACATCAGCTTATCCAAAAAGCTTTTTGATGCAGATCCAACAGCAGACGGACTGTTGAGGCTTTCGCGCTTCCCGATGTGGTGCAGGGAATGCCTGCGCCGGGGCAGAGGGGCACGAGTGAGCGCTCTCACCGTCGGCTGGGGAACTGTTCTGCTTGTAGGCGTGCCAGTTAGGAATTAGAGAAGTTGTGAACTAATGAATTAGTGTATTAGACTAGCCTGTACAAAGCGGGTTGAGCCCTTGCTTGATGTGTTTTGGTTTTTTTTCTGATGAGCTCATTAAAAAAAAGTTTATTTTCAGAGTTTGTTGTTCTGTAAATTTGGAGAACTGGACTGTGACAAGCTTAAAGGTTTTATTGCTGTTTAAGAGTATTTTTCTGTGACTGGATTGTAGCTCGGTTGTTAATGCTCTGTGGTAGGGGAAGGATGGAAACACTAACATTACCTTGCCCTGCTGCAGCTGCTGGATTAAACAGCCGGTACACTTGTTACCACAAAGTGAATGTAACTTGAACTGTTCACTGTTTGCTTATTCAGTGTTTGGTGCATATGGTTTTTATGAAAAGTAAAGTGCATTGTATTTGAGTCTGTTCCAAAAAAAGCTGAATACATTGAGAAATGCTAAATGATGTTGTAACTTGCTTACGAAAACTGAATGTGTGATATTTAAAAGCTGTTGAAATGGTTGTAGTTTGTGTAATTATTCTAACAGTCTATAACTTTTTTAAAAGGACACTGTCTGATGTTATTTTTGTATATAGACATATATACTTTCCTAAAAAGACTGCAAATGTTTTTCCCAAATTTTAGTGCAGTTTAGCCTTTTTTGTTCGGCTTTCACTTTACGGGGAAGCTTTTTCCCCCCCTCTCATCATACCCAACAAAAAGGGAGCCCAAAGTTTGGGCTCTAAGGCATGGGCAAGTGGAAGTTGACAGCCTTCTATTGGTGTAAATCCTGGTGAAAAAAACAGCTGCAAAATACAAAGCATCCCTGTCTGAAAATTATGAAGGCATATCTTATGTAATGCTTTTCTCCTTTCACAGATCACTGCACTCCTGCCTTTACTATTGGAATATATTCTTCACCAGGATTTGTACTGATAGGTTGTGATGTGCCTAGTTCTTGTTAGCAGTGCCTGTCTCCAAGCTGAAGCAAAATTGTGAGTGGGCAGGACAGGTGCAGCAATGCAGCACTTGAAAGACCTGTTATCACTCGTATCACAGTCCCTTTTTTTGGAGAAATCCAAGTGCATTGTTGTATTGCATGAGGAGTTTGAATCAGTGGGCAGACTTCAGTCATAAATGAAGCCAGGAGATTTTTATCTTGGCCTCACTTGGCCGGAGGAGGAAATACAAAAGGTTAGCCTGGGAAGCAAAAAAGCCATTCGGTGAAGAGGCGCAGAACAAATTCCACAGTGTGGTTTTCCTTTTTTAGCCTGCTGACACATGCTGCTATTTACATAGCAGCCCAGACATTCTTCTTGATAGCCGAGGGTTCAGAGGCACAGATCCGAGGTGACAAGCGGGAAAGTTGGAATGGCTGAAGAAATACACAGCACTGAAGGGTCCACCAGTTTTCCTGATGAAGCTGTGGTGTCACAGGTTACCTGATGGTAGTTGAATTCCTTCAAATTAGCCATCTGCAGGGTAACACCAGCAGTAATATCGCTCTGTGCTTTTGAGAAGGCTGTAGGAGCACTGGTGATAGCCCCCTGCCATAAGGCACAGAGACACCTCTTCTGACAGCCTGCTAATTTGTATGCAAATGTTCATCAGGAGAGTGAGACCACGCTGAATGAGCCTTTTGTGTTATACTGCTATTGGTTCGTTTATTTGATCCAATATTAGAAGCCCTGTAGCCAGATTTTACTGCATTGTAAAACCTGAGCTCCTCCCAGAAGGCTCACAGGCATGCCAGTGCAAAAGCAAAGATACCCTCCATCATCTGTGTTTAAATCTGTGCTCAGTATCAGCTACAAGATCCTTAAATGTCCAGATCACTGTCAAAACGCCCTATTAAGGCATGCTTAAGTCCATTAAGTATATGCCGATAACATCTATTGCCTGGGTTTTCCTCCTTGACCAAAATCTGGGGAATAATTTCCTAGCTCAGAAGTGAGCTTTACATGAACACAGCCCAAAATGTGGGGCATGTTAGTAAACTGCTGCTATAATCCAGTTGAAAGTAGTTTTTGAGGATCTTGAAAATTTTTTTGTACTATAAGAAATTCACTACTAGGTAAATGATACATCTTAAGTATAAAGAACTGTGACTATTTTTGTTAAGGATTGCCAAGTTTTAGTCATCAGAGTTTTACAGTGTCCCTTTAACACTACTTGGATTAAATATTTAAAACATACATTGTAAGTTTAAATATTGCAACATCTTGGGCATTTAGAACTGTGTTGATTTATTTGTAAAATCTAAATGTGTGTTAATGCAGCTTTCAGTAGATTGGGGAATTGACAAAAAAATCAGATAGGAAGTTTTGCTTTATAATCTGTCAAGACTTCTGCGATGTTAAACAGCAGTTTACTCTTAAAAAACTAATTTTGTCGTAGATAATCATAATAAAAAATGTTTTAATCGTATGCAGTCCTGTTGTAATTTCTAGGTATTTTTTAAGAGGAGTACTTTTTCATCCTAAACGTAGCGTAAAATCTTTACAAGCTGTTAGCGGTGTTTTCTGTGCTGAGCAAGAGACTGAAGTAGAATTTGCATATCATAGACAGATGATGCAAAGCTTCTATAACACCTGTGCTGGGTTTGGGGGTGTGGTGGGGGTTTTGGTAGCAGGGGGGGGGCTACAGTGGTGGCCCCTGTGAGAAGCTTCTCGAAGCTCCCCCGGCTCCGAGTCGGAGCCGCCTCTGGCCAAGGCCGAGCCAATTAGTGATGGTGGCTGCACCTCCGGGATAACGTATTTAAGAAGGGGGACCTGGGAGGAGGGGTTGGAGCTGTGAGGGAGACACCTCTGTGAACACTGAGGGCAGTGGAAGAAAGGAGCAGGAGGAAAGGGGGGAGGTTTTCCAGAGCAGAGACCCCCCTGTATCCCGTGGTGAGAGGGCAGGACCCCCTGCCCCCATGGAGGTCACCGGTGGAGCAGATGCCGCCCTGCAGCCCGTGGAGGAGCCCACACCGGAGCAGGGGGCTGCGCCCGAAGGAGGCCGGGACTGTGAGGGGAGAAGCAGCCCCCACTGTTGTAGTTCAGCGCTGGGAGAGCTGCAGCCTGTGGGAAGGACTCAGGTCAGAGAAGGTTCATGGAGAACTGTCTGCTGTGAGAGGGGAATCACGCTGGAGGAGAGGATAATGTGAGGAGTCCTCCCCCTGAGGAGGAAGTGGCAGCAGGACTGACCATAACCACCATCCCCTGCCCCCTGCCCTGCTGGGGGGAGGAGGAGGTAGAGAGATCAGGGGCAAAGCTGAGCCGGGGAAGAAGGGAGGGATGGGGGAAGGTGTTTTTAAGATGCCCCACTCTGTCTGTTAAGTGTTGTTGCTGTTAGTATCTGAATTAAATTGATGTTCTTTCTCTTCCCCTAACAAGTCTGTCTTTTGCCCATGACCATAATGGGTGAATCATCCCTCCCTGTCCTTATCATGATTCCCAAGCCTTCTGTTGTATTTCCTCCTATCCGCACTCCTGAGGGGGAAGGGGGGAGCAAGTGGCTGCATGGTGCTCAGTTGCCCTCTGGACTCACACAACAACAAACCATGAGTGGGTACTTCTTGGAAAAAAACCACACATTTTAACACAAATCAGCATTACGTCTTCAATAGAATTCGCACACAGAAAACATGGATGTGATGAAGGTATATATTTGGGGGCCAATTTCAGTTTGTGGGGAGGTAGATTATTATTTTCACACAAGACAGTAGCTCATGACAGCTGTTTACTTGAAACAAAAATGGTCACATAGCTTCTGTTCAGCACATAACTGGAGCTTAAAATAATGCCTAGCATTGCTGTCTAGTTTCTGATAAAAGGTAAGACTCCTTATCAACTGATAAACTGTAGAAGTTTCGTGGAAATTATTCCATGAATAACAAAAGCAGCTGCTGTCATGAAAACCAGCAGAAAAGAAATGTGCCTGTATAAAGCCAAGAATAAATGAGGGTGAAATGCACCTGTTCATTTAAAGATGAAGATATGCTTCCTTCCAGACAACCGATAACTGAACTTCTGGGATGTCTGGTTGTTCAGTTAACACAATGCATTTGTTTTCCTCCCAGGAGTTCCAGTGTCGAGGTGCAGTCTTCAAGTCAATCTCTTTGCATATTAGCACAAGTACAATCTTACTTTCAAAACTAGCTTGTTAAATTTTGAATTTTATGGGGTGATGAGGACAGAATTTGAAGGCAAATATAGGTAGATACGATTTTATGAGGGAAATAGGGCAATTAAATGAAAAGAATCAAAAAATACTGCAATGTTGGTTTTATCTAAGGAATAAAAAAATGAGATTGGGAGCAGCCACTTCTCAGATTATGTTATTGGGGTCCCCCACCCAGCCCTGTTCCTCTGTCCTTTTTGGTGACATCTTTTATCATACAACCTGACAGTCAGGACTATCCCCGTAGATGGGGCATCATCATTTGAAGATGTGGTACAACCGTGTGTCAATGATGCCCCATTACACATCTAGGAACAGGGTAACTCCTAGTGGAAGACAGACACCTCGGATCCGAGTTTATCAACTTGTGCCAACTCAAAACTTGCATCCTAATGAAGGATGTGCACAGCCTGTCTCTGTCATCTGAGGACTGCAATAAGTTCAGATGCACATCAAGAGTCACCGCAGCACAGGACAAAAAGATTTCAGTGCCCCAGTTAAAAGGACTAGCCCTGGTGTTCGAAGTGGGAGCACTAGGAACCCAAGGTGTAAGCGAAATCCATCACTAATCCTTTCTCAGAAAATGGGTTTGCCGACAAGTTGAAAGAAGTTTGTTACACATACTGTGGAAATCATATTTGACATCAAGTATGATACGGTAAATTGTCCTAGCAACAAGAATAAGTATTTTTCATCAGCATTCAGCAAATAAGGGGACATTTTGGTTTGCTGATGAGAAATCGAATACTTTATTGCACTTCCTTGCAGACAAGTATACAATAGAGGGCTGAGAAAAACCATCCTGAGGTCACCTAGCACCACCTTCATGCAGAGAAGCAGAATGTTTGCTTAAAACTAGAGGTTCCCACCTCTGCCTGCCCCCACTTTTTCCTGTTTCCATTACTTTTTCACTTCCTGGTCCCTCAACTGCCTCACATTTCTGGTCTGTTACCAACTTTTTCCTTCATCCCACAGCCTCTGCTGCTTCCGCACACATACCCAGACTTCTATGCCTCCCCATGAGTTCCCTCACCTTTTTTCCCCTCTTCCTCACTCTGAGAAATGGCTTCTTTTTCTTCACAGTGTCTGAAATCCACCACTTCTGGAGCACAGAATAAGAAACCCAGCAGATAAAGGGCAGCCCTGTGGCTCACCCATAAAGGTCATTCCACAATGCCCTATTGATCAACCTAGACTTTCCTTCATATTCAGTCCAATTTATCCTTTTTTACAAATTAAGCTGTTATTCTTGGATGCAGTGGCTGTATAACATCTTTTTACATAGCAGAAAACTGTTACCAGACAGCTACCATAAGCTTAAAAACATGACATATAAGTAAAGATTTAATTCCTTTGTCTTTTCCCTCCAGATCTTTCCAGTTTCTTTATTCCTGTCTTAAACTATGCTCTGCAAAGCTGTACAGCACTCAAGCTTTGGCCAGCACCAAGCAGAGCAGAACAGGTTAATCCTTGCCTTGCATGTTTGCACCTTTCCTGATACGTCGTATTGCTGATTTGTATTTCTGGTCCCTTGCAATCTCCAAATTCTGTTCTGTAATAACATTTTCGATCCAGTTACCTCCCATCTTGCCTTTCTGCACTGGAGTTTTTTCCTATGAAATAAAGAACCGTCAACTTGCCTTCATTCCATTTCTTATCGCTGATTCTAGGCCACCTCATCAACTTATCAACATGATTTTGAATTCTGATCCTGTCTTCCATCATGCCTGTAACTCCACCTTCTTACAGCTTACCAGGTGGAGGAGGAAGCTTCAGAGTTTGAGGAGGCTGCTTTAGTCACACAGGGTATCTTTGCATCAATAAGAATAGCCTTCAGGCTGCCTCATACCTTTCTTCTGCTACGCCTTCATCTCATATTCAGCCTACACTCTGCTCACGTAGAATGGATTTCTTTACAGCCATCAATGTTTTGGTTCATCCTTTGGCACTTTGAACTTAAGCTTTAAAACGTAAAATTCTATTTTTCATACTGCTGTGCATGCAATCTGATTCCAGTTTCTTACCAGTTACATACAATTTTTATTTACAGCAACTATGAATGTGTGGTGTCATATTGAACTACACCTTGTATTTCACAATACATGCTATATCTGTGGCTATCTCAGATGAGTCAGGGGTCTTTATAATGGTCTGATACACATGGAAATGAAAGTAATTTTAATTTCTTCAGTACTACAGCATCTCATTTTGTTTTTACATCAGTGAACACCTCTTTGCCATTATGACACTATGAAAGAAACATGGGATGTTTCTGCTAAAAAGAACATTATCAGAGACAGAGAAAAAAAAAAAAAGGGCATTACTGTTAAATCCTAGACTGAAGGATGCTATACAGCAGAGCTCAGAATGAGCTTTAGAACAAGTGCTGTTAAAGCCTAGTGTAACACCTTGCCTTTTAAGAGCAGACATCTGTAGCCAAAGAAAACAAAAAATGGAGATCTGTTAGGAAAGAGGGAGGGAGATAAGGGCAGAAAAACATATGGCAAAGGAGGAATTATGAATATTTAACTTTTAAAATCTAGGTCTAAGAATTTAGCCAACACTGTTTCAAGTTATTATTTATAATTTATGCACGTATTTCTGAAATCATTAAGCAGTACCACTTGTGTCTAAAAATGCAACCAGATTTCATCCATTCTTCAGTCCCCTACTTCCAAACTGAATTGGGAAGCACAGATACAACTGAAAAGCAATCAGAAAATACAGGTTAGGTTTTATTTTAAACATTATTCGAAGCTAAATATACATACACGCTGGTAAAAACATTAGGTTATATGTACATCGCACACCCTGGTGCAGCACAGGGATATCCAGGCTAGTCAGAAAGCAATTTAGTCCTCTGGGGTACGTAATTAGCCCAGACAACTATAGCGCGATGCTAAATCACTTCACTACTCGCTCATACATTAACACCGCGTTGCTGTGTGCAGTGTAATCACACCTCAAAGTCAGTTCTACAGAGAACGTGCAGGCGGAATACCCCCTCTCTGCTCCTCTATTCTCGTACCAAAAGGCAGTAAAAGTCGTTCTTATCCAGTAGGGGTGGTGCAGGCTGGGCTGGAGCAGCAGCAGTCGCAGCAGCAGCAGCAGCAGCAGACTTGCCCACTGGTGGCTGAGCAGCACAAGTACAGGCAGTAGCTGCCTCCAAGGGCTGGGGCAGAGCTGCTGTGCTGAGAGGAGGAACACAGAGCCAGGTACCACCTGGGACTACATCTCTCTGCACAGACAAAAAAAAAAAAAAAATAGCATCTAAATTTACCATGATTTCACCGTGAAAAGAATAGGCTTCCTTGCATAATTATGGATTAAAGTAGAAACCAACAGTGTTATTAAGCCTGCTCTTCGCCTTCGCTGTGCTATCCAAAACCATTTCCAGCACATAGTTCCTCCAATTTCAGCTTTTATTGCACAGGCTAATCTCACCAGTTTAATAACTGACTTTGCCCGTGTGTGTTCCCATGTGTGCCCAACAGTGCCCTGGGAAGGTTACGAGGCATTCAATAGCAATTAAAATTGGAAAGCACGGGAAAAACAAATCTCTGACACAGGGAGAATGACTCAGAAAAGATCCTTGGCCAACACATCTGTGACTGTACCAGAGCTACAGAGGAAGATATTTTCCAGAAGTTTGGTCCAGATCATCATTTCCAATCATCAAACTGGCAAGGATGCATGACATGTTTTTAATACAGCTTTACATTTTCACACTTATTTTGTGCTGTACAATTTGCTGTAAGAGTGACATGAACAAAAAACACTGGTGCTTGCATGAAGTCTACCCAAGCAAAACTCATTTGAAAGTTTTTGGATTAATTTTATCGACAAAGCAGCTTGTTGCTTTATCTCACAAGGTTCTGATATTTGATCTGATTTTGAACAGCTGGGATGGGGTTTGCAATCTTCTGGACCCTCCAATTCAGCTTGGGACAAGGGAACAGTAGGGTGGTTTCAAATACTAATAAAACTAGGAATAGAAAAGGAAACATATTCACTGAAAGAGATGGCTGGCAGACAGCCTCACAAATGTCCTTCATATACCAACAGATGAGTTTGAAAATTAATTAACAGCTGAAGATACAGCTAATAATAAAGCCTTCAAGTATACCTCACAAAAAAAATCATTATTTTCCTCATTAAGCTGGCAATACAGAGGTGTGAGGAACATGCTGGTGATATTCTAATTTATCCACTCCAGTGATATTCTAATTTATCCACCCTACTCATAAGAGGTAATTTTAGAAGGGATTTAGCCATCTTTGAAAATGTAAGGGTTTGCAAGTCACAGCTACCATACCCAAAATCAGGTATTTATTTTTAGCTATTATAATTTAAGCCTGCCTTTTCAGTTTTGAATTCCTGGCATCTCCATTTCATGTGCAATATGAGCACTGCTGCCAGCTTTACTAAATTTACAAACAGTGGCATTTAGGTTTCTGGAGCAGAGCTTTTGCCGTAGCATCCCATGAAGAACAGCACCACTTGCACTAAGAATCTGTTTGCCTGGAGATCTTCTGCCCCGAAGATCTTACAGTTTAGTGCAGAGAGTAACAACATCACTACAAACACTGAGGGTTGCCTTGATGGGACCAGCATGGAGTCCCAAGAGGTGTATTCAGGACTTGTACCCAACTCCCTGCTTCAAACAGGGGAAAAACACAGATTTGAAAGCAATTCTCAGATGAATGCACCTAAGTACAGACACATCCAAACAGCAAGGAGTGAAATGGAAAACCAGTAATCAAAAATCTCACTACAGCACAAGTTTATGGTCAAACCTGCCAATAATTTATGCTTTTAGTTACTAAGCTACCATTTGTTAACAGAGGTCAATTACAAACTTCTTACAGTACTTCTGCCTACTTGATCTGTGGACCAGATATTATGAACGACAGCCAAACAAGCCTCATCTCTGCTTGACTTCGTTCAGGGAAAATGTCTTGAGCACACCTACTGAATCCAGCTCTTCACATCCAGCAGTGTGCACTTGGGGTCAACCTGCTACTGGTTTATTACTGGAAACGTAGGTGTAAAACACCTTCAAGGCATGCTGTCAGTCCTGAAGAGAGCAGGATTGAAATGCCTAAAGGAGTTTTTCACTGCCCAAGTTTTTTCAGTGAATCTAGCCAGGCTGCTTAGCACCGTATTAGGAAAGATTTGAACATCCATATGGTCCAGCTAGTAACACTGGACTATGCTGTTTCAGGACTGGTTATAAACCAGCCCTGTCATAGCAAGGTACAAGGGACAGGTATCGTGACACAGACCGGAGCACTGAGGCAGCGTTTTTTCCAAGTTGGTGAGACGAGTATTTCCTCCACCCACAGAATATGTAACAGTGGCTCATTCACTGGTTTGAAAAGCACAGGAGTATTAACGACAATGAGTTAGCAAAATGTAAGCTGACCTTCTGACCTTTAGGGTAGAAGAATGATTCATGGTGACAACCAGAGCGGGCCCCACTGGCCCCCGCTGCCACCATGTCAGGCAAGGATCGCACCGAGATCTTCCCCTCGTGGATGGCTCAGACCGTCATGAAGGCTTGTTTGAAAGGAGCCCAAACAGGTCATAACCTCTTGAAGAAAAAATCTGATGCTTTGAGACTCCAATTCAGGCAGATCCTTAAGAAAATTATTGACACTAAAATGCTGATGGGTGAGGTGATGAGAGAAGCTGCCTTTTCACTTGCTGAGGCAAAGTTTACAGAAGATTTCAGTACCACTGTGATCCAAGATGTGAATAAAGCTCAAGTCAAGATCGGAGCTAAAAAAGACAATGTAGCAGGTGTAACCTTGCCAGTTTTTGAGCATTGCCAGGAAGGAGGGGACAGCTATGAGCTGACCGGCTTGGCCAGAGGTGGAGAACAGCTGGCTAAGCTGAAGAGGAACTATGCCAAAGCTGTGGAGCTACTTGTGGAACTGGCCTCCTTACAGACATTCTTTGTTACTTTGGATGAAGCCATTAAAATAACAGACAGACATGTGAATGCAATTGAACATGTGATTATTCCCAGGATCCAGTGTACTCCTTCTTGTATCATCACAGACCTGGATGAATGAGAACAAGAATTCTACAGGTTAAAGAATATCCAGGAAAAAAAAAAAAAAAAGGTATTGAAAGAAAAATCTGAGAAAGAACAGGAGCTGCGGAGGGCTGCTGGTGGGCAACATGAACCAGCCAATCTCTTAGAAGGATGAAGACCTTCTCTTTGAGTAACCCAGCACAGCATTTGGATATGGAGCAGGGGACCCAGGATACAGAATGTCCAATCGCAATATAATTCAGGATATGTTGCCTCAATGATACTTATGTGGCTTCTCAGTTGGTGTAAAAGTCTCAAATTGAATGGATTGTGGATTTCTCCTGGGAGATTAGAAATTATTTAAAACTTTTAAAACTAAAAAAAAAAAAAAAAGAGGAGCGGCTGAGGGAACTGGGGGGGTTTAGTCTAGAGAAGAGGAGGCTGAGGGGAGACCTCATGGCTCTCTCCAACTCCCTGAAAGGAGGGTGCAGAGAGGGGGGGATGAGTCTCTTGACCCGAGGAACCAGCGCCAGGACAAGAGGGAATGGCCTCAAGTTGCACCAGGGTAGGGTTAGACTGGCTCTTAGAAAGTATTTCTTTGCAGAAGGGGTTGTTGGGCGTTGGAATGGGCTGCCCAGGGCAGGGGGGGGAGTCCCCATCCCTGGAGGGGTTGAAGAGTCGGGTTGACCCAGCGCTGAGGGATCTGGTGGAGTTGAGAATGGTCAGTGGGAGGTTCAGGGTTGGACTGAATGATCTTCAAGGTCTTTTCCAACCAAGACAATTCTGTGATTCTGTGAACTCAAACAATCTATTAAGGTCTCCAGCCTTCACATAATACAGATTGCTTCCCCCGGAAATTGTTAGGAAGACAGAGTCAGTAAAATGGCACAAAGGCTTGATAAAAATGCTTCCATAAACTCTGAATATTATGTGTGTATACAAATTTTGCAGCGACATGCTTATGAACCACATCTCCCCTCACCCCAAACCCCATCTTGAAGGTGTACAGCCAGTAGCAATTCTCAGCTGACAAAGAGACCAGCCCGCTTCTCCAAAGCACTGCCAACATCCCGGGGTGCCGACAGCTGCCGCCGCACAACAAGCGGCCGCTCCCCGGCTCCGGCCGGCGGGAACACCGCCTCAGGCCGCTCCCCCACAACCTGCCCTACTTCCACACTCAAGATGGCGCCGCCCGACTCAGCGGCGGACAGAACAGACAGGCCCTGAGCATGCCGGAAGTCTCTTCTACCGCAGCCCAGCACACCTAGG
Organism: Strix aluco; assembly: GCF_031877795.1. Classification (NCBI taxonomy): domain Eukaryota; kingdom Metazoa; phylum Chordata; class Aves; order Strigiformes; family Strigidae; genus Strix; species Strix aluco. Next base: position 3,499,638 of record NC_133971.1, read on the forward strand.
CTAGAGAGGAGCTAGAGAGGAGCGAGCGGGGGCGGCACAGGCACCCCGTGAGCCCGCCAGCCACGCTACAGGCCCGCCATGACCGCCGCCATTTTCCACAGGCAGGCACCCCCCGCCCCTCTGACCGCGACGCGCAGCATTCTGCGTAGCAGCACCCTCACGCACCAAACCCCGCCCCCCCCCGCGGAGACGGTACGGAGAAACGCCTCCTCCCGCTTGAGTGTCAGCCCTCCAGCCAATGAGCAAGCGCGCAGTGCTCGGAGGCGGGAAGATCTCCGCCAGCGCCCAATCAGAAAGCGAGGAGGGCGCGGGTTGGCGGTCGCCGGCGTCGTGCCGCGTTTCCCAGGGGAAGGGGGCGGCGGGGCCGTGCGGAGGGGCAGGCGGTGGGTTAGGCCCGCCGCGGCCCGGCGCGGGGGTGGCGGCAGCAGCATGAGCTTGGCCTTGAGGTTGGTATGAGCTGGGCGGTTCCCCCCTCGCTCCCTTTGGGCGGCGGAGCGCGGGCGGGGGGCGGCCGCCGCTATCCGGGGCCCTCTGGGGCCCTCAGGGCCTCGCTGTCCCCTCGGGGGGCTGCCGGGGGAGGTATTGTCGGGAAGCCGGGTGAGGCGGGCAGCGGCGGGGCCTGGGAGCTGGCGTGTGCCGGCGAAGGTCATCCGCAGCCTCCAGCCGCTTACGTCTTATCCCTTCGGAGGGGGTCGTGGGCGGATCAGGCCCGGCAGCGTCTGTTTACCGAGGGGAGAGGAGGGGAGGGCCCGTCGCGTCTGGCTTTGAGAGGTTCGCTTCTGGATTGTTTTAAGTAATACATCTTCAAAAAGCCTTTTAATAGGCGTTGTTAGGCTGTTGAGTTTTGTTGTGTTTTCATTTTGATTCAGTAACTGTTTTATAAAGGGGCCTGGCTTACAAAGTCTGTACCTTGCAAATCCTTGTCTTCAGGTGTAATTAATATGCTTATATGGCATATATGATCCTTAATTTTCAAGTCTGGGAACTTCATGTTTCATGTGGTAAAAGTGGTTGTAGAAGTGCTACTAAACTACTTGCATTTAAGTACTGGTCTGTCTCTTGAAAAAAACACTTTATGCTAAGCACTAAATAAACACTCGAGTAGCCAGATGCTTCTTCCAGAAGAGTCTGGCGTTAATCTGCTTTCAGACTTCTAAATGGATTTCATCATTGCGGCTCACAAAATGTGGGCTCTCTGGATCCGAGCTACTCTCCCAGTCCTAATTATGTAGGCAGCTCAGAGTTATTTTAGTCCTTCCAAAAGCTATAGTAATCCAAAGCCTGTGTGAAATCATGCTGTCCCCAATTGATCTGCTAAGGATCTCTCACTCTTTGACAATATTGTGGTCTGAGGCAGGTCCAGCTTGTGCAGCTTGTGCTTTTCTTGTCTATATTTGGAATTTTTACTGGTGTAGCTTCAGTGGTTGTTGAAAGCTAAATCCCAGCTGTGTGTTTAATCTTTGGTTTTGATTAAAATTAGCAAATCTTTAACAAAGGAGAAGAAAAAGCGGCTCATTACAGGAGATTCAGAAAATAAATATCCTTGAAAACCATTTTTCTGTTCACTCATCAGTAATTCTTACGCGTTTTACAGTAGGTGGCAAGAGCGTGCATTTTTCCTCTGGTGCAAATAAAGAAATGAGTGTAAAAAGCATTTTCCTGAGAGGAGAACGTTAGAAGGGGCTTCTGGAAGTCATCTAGTCCACCTTTCTGCTCAGAGCAGGTCCCACTCAAAACTGAATGAGGTTGCTGAGCACTTTCTCCAGTTGGCTTCTAAAAATTTCTTATGATGGGGACTCGTCAGTCTCCCAGTGCAGCTGTTCCAGCCCATAAACACTCATGCTGGGAAAACGTTTCCCCTTAGCTGCAGTTTTTTCTCTTGCGTTTTGTAGTAGTTGTCTCTTGTTCTTTCACTGTGCTCCTCTGAGGGGAACCTGTCACTCTTTTCTGTGTAATAACCCTCCAGATGGTGAAGGACAGCACTTAGATCCCCTCTCCTTAGCCCTCACCCGCCTAGTCCCTCTGCCTCACTCACCGTGGTCCAACTAAACCCAGTTTCTTCAGCTTTTCATATGCTGCAGCAACCAGGCACGGGAGTCTCTGCCTTAGACTTTATCCACTTTCTCTACATTTCACTGGCCCTGGGGTGCCCACAGCTGAACGCAGCACATCTGATGTGGCCTCAGGGTCACGGTATGGAGGGGATTTACCACTGCAATTAGCCATGCTCATCACAGCGACAGTATGCTATGAGGTGCATGCATGCCTGCTTCTTCCCAGTGTGTACCTTGAGCACTCTTTAACAGTCTTAGTTGATACCACATGTTAGCTCAAATGTACTATTTTTTATTTTTTAATTTTTTTTAGAGTTCTTGCTCTGAAATGGACATCTTCCAAGCAATTCCTCTGGATTACAGCAGTCAATCTCATTGATGTGAATAAAGCACAGTTACAGAAAAAAAAAAAAAAAAGTTACTAGCTTGGTCCAAAGTACCTTTTATCAGTGCCATCCTTTTCGGCTTTTTCAGCTGTTGTCCCCAATATATGAATCATATGTTTTCTGTCTGTTACCTGAAAATTTAATCTTATTTCTAGACTAGCCAAGGAAAAGAGAGCTGTTTGTGAGCAAGATTTGCTGACTGCGGGGGGGAGGCTTGTCTTTTGTATAACCAAAACACAGCAGAAAGTCTTTTGAACAGTGCGTATGTGTGTGATTTAAAGGATTTTAAAAAAATCCATAAATGCTGTTTGCCTTAAGAACTGTTACAGGCAGCAAAGCCAATTTGTGGCACCTAAAGCCCGCTTCAGTAGCCTGACAACTCACTTGTCTCTTCTTGTTAAGCCTCCAGCAGCCTGTCTCTCAAAATTCTTTCTTCTAAGCTACAGTTCAGAAACAAGTGTTTTCAGTTGTATCATTTCAACTGCCAATCTAGTTTGTAACCTCAAGTATTCTTTTTAACTGGTAGTTTTTCTACCCTAATTTTGTTGTTGGTATTTATTAACCAAAACACCTGTGCTGGTTTTATTTTGGGTGGGGGAGTGGAGGTGTCATTCAGCTTTCATAAAGGAATTGTCAATTTCAAGTGTTATTTTAAACTGACAGGACAAGCTGGGAAGAGGCTGAACAGAGGAGGTAGTGATTTGTGCAGTTATGGTGAGTTTCTTATTGGTGGAAGACATTATCTACAGTGGTATCTTCCCAGAAAAAAATCAATTACTCTTAATTTATTTCTTCTCATATAGGAATGAGCTTTCCGTAGACAAAACTAAAAAGAAGAAAAGAAGAGAACTGACTGAGGAGCAGAAGCAAGAAATTAAAGATGCCTTTGAGTTGTTTGATACAGACAAAGACAGAGCAATAAATTACCATGAATTAAAGGTAAAAGTTTTCTTCATTTAAACAGTTTTATGGCAGATAATATGTATCTGTTTCTTAGTGAGTTTTTGAGATGTTGACTGTATCTTTAAAAAATGCTCCATGTTCAAGATCTCTTGCTGGGCTGTAGGAGTGAAGATTGGGAGGGGGGTGGGAAATACTGCATTGGTGTAAGAATTAGCTTTTCTTCCCACACTATAAACTTGACAAAGAAACAGAATTGCTGTAGTTTCCTGCATAATACTGGTCTGAATACTCCCCAGGGTTTAGCTTGGACAGATGACTTAAGTGGGAAAAGCTCTTGAAAAGCTGGTTCTTTTTAAAGGCACTGTATAATCTAAAGCTTGGTGTTGTGAAAATCCACAGGTTTCAGATGCTTAGGTAAAAGACGTAAATCAAATTTGTAGAACTGTTGACTAAAAACCAGAGCTTACCCACTTGCATTTTTCAACAGGGAGCCTGTGGATCGTAGGAATGAAGCATGCTATTTGTGTGTGGGGAGGGCTCCATAGTTGCCCTTCCCAGTGAAGTCTCCTGTTCACAGCTCTCAGCAAATGGAGGTTAGGATGGCAGTCTCTCCTAGTGAGTCCTCCCACCTGGAAGTCTCTAGAAACAGTACATGAAGTTTATTAAAGTCGCTTTAATAGAATCTTTATGAATTTTTGTTCTGATTATACTGCATCAGGAACAAAAAGTGGCTTTGGAGAGGCCAGTGTTTCTGTCACATACGGGTTGAGATTCTTTTAGGAAGAAATACTTAACCCAGCCTGCTGGCTCCACATTCTGGCTCTACCAAGTAACTCACAGGGGGACAAAAAAACTCTTTTGTTTACTTTAATTGCTGTTAAGAGAAATGTCTTAAGTATAGCAATTCCCTTTATTTCAGAGTTCAGGTATTTTATCTTTGCTGGAAGCTACAGTGAGTGGGGTAATACCGGGGACTGTTTCAGGACTGTTAATATGCTTTTTCCAGTTATGGTATGCTTTGAATTCCCAGCTGGCATGATTGCCTGCAAAGCTGTTGCTTACCTGCCTAATTTAATATTGTGGCCCTGAAGATAATACTACGGAAGAACAGAAATACATAAAGAAAAGAACTGTCTCCTTCTCTACAAAATCCAAATACAGCATAGATTTTTGGAGGGCTACATCCAATAGGATTGTGGTTTTCCACTACCAGTTTAGTTTATATTCATCAGTTTGGAGGAAGTTAAGGTAGTGTGTGCTGAGAAATTGCCATCTCAGTTGAAATGGAAAACTAAACGTGTACTCCCTAACCTAATGGAAAAATAAAAAAATAGGTTGGTTTATGTTGTTCACTGGAAAAGCAGTGAAGTCGCTCGTAAGAGGACTTGTAAACCCATGAACATACTCACACTTAGTATGAATACTGAAGAAGAATAATTTGAAGAATGATTTTCAGTTTTATCTTTGAAAAAATGTCAGTACTTGAAATGTTTTTGGACATGAGGAAAATAAGTCTACTTGTCCTAAGAAACATTTGGGCCAATCTGTAAAATCCCTGAAAATGCAAAGGCTAGTTTTTCTGCTGTAACTTGGTGTTCCATTTGCTAATAGTGTTTTCAGGTCATTTTTATATACAAAGCTTTTTTATTAATTTTATTTATTATTGTTGCTAAACCACTAATACAGACCTTCTCTCTTGGGCAAGATGGTAATTACTGAAAATAAAAAGAAATCTGTTAAATCTGTATTTTAATCTTCATATGTGGTTGCACTTCCATTTTGTTCCAAAAGGTGGCAATGAGAGCCTTGGGGTTTGATGTGAAAAAAGCTGATGTACTGAAAATACTTAAAGATTATGATCGAGAAGCGACAGGCAAGATCACCTTTGAAGATTTTAATGAAGTTGGTATGTGTTTGGTTGTGTACCTTCACAGAAATGTGGCGTGTAGTAGCAACTACAGTTTGGAAGCAGTACTTTGTGTACTTCTTCAATTACCTGGTACTATTAAGAAGTAGAAGTCGGAGATTTCATGTTTTTCTTAATAAAAGTCAGTAGTGGAGGAAAATAAGTCTTTGTATTCTGAATACTCAGTTTGATATGTAGAGGTGAATGATAGCCACAGTATAAAAGGAAATAGAGTATACACAGTCCTAATATTTTTCAAACTTACACAAAGAAATAAATGCGGACTTAAAATGTAGATATTCTTTATGGATTTTGTAAGATTCTCCTTCCTGCTGTGGAAAAGTATTTGGCATTGAATTTCATGGGAAGGAGTGTGTACAGAGGCAAACTGTAAACTGAATACAGACTTCATATATAACAAAGATAAGAGAAATTGAAACAGATGTTAAATATTAAAGGATTTTCAACTGTTGATAAAAACAGTAGAATTTTATTAGGCTGTTTCTTTTATCTGAAGATTGTGTATTGCATAGTTTGACATACTTTGAGTATGTAGTGATCTGCAGAATTTTTAAAGATAAAGTTTCTTTGAAGATTTTTTGGTTGTTACACATAATTTATACTTTTGCATACAATGTGTGTTTACCAAAAAAAATAAGTTGTGTGGGATTTTGCCATATATGGCTTTACATCTCTATTTCATTATTCCCGTCCGTGTGTTCAAGGTATTAGATTTCTGTAAAGCTTCTGAAATCTCTCCCAGTGTAGTACCTGTGTGTTTGCTCTTAGCTACAAACAACAATCTACTTAACATGGCAAAACAGTTATTGATTGAAACGTGGCAAATTTTAATGATTTAACAGGTTAGGATTGGACAAAATGTGTTGTTAATGTCAGATAATATTTTTATAGTTTTATTTCAGGTTAGAGAAAATTACAAGTCAGAAGAGAACCAGAAGTAAAGCCTATGGGGAAATATACATGATCAGTCCTGATATAATTAAAAAAAAAAGTGAGAGTATTGATTTAATAGTAATAATAATACCACTGTAATTACATCATTATGCTATAATATATAATTGAATATACTGTAATTACTGTGTAATTCTTTTTTAATTCCTGATGTTCAGTCCTGTCATTGTTCATTGTTTCCTGGTTCTGTCCTGGCTATCCATACGGGCAGTCTGTAAGTGCTGTGAGAAGCTAGGAGAATTCTTGTAGAAAGCACAATATATGCTTGGAAGGTGATCGAACCTGTCCCAAAACTTGAATCAGATTTGAGTGCTGCTATGATGCCGTATGACCGTAGCACAGAATTAAACATGATACCGCTTCTAGGAGAAGGATCAGGGACTTAGTGAAAATAGGTTATAGAAGCTTTAATTGTGAAGAGCTGCTAAATATAGCCAAGCAATTCTTGAGCCATCAGTTTTTCATAATTTAGTGTTATTTATGGTTTTAAATGCAGGAATGGCTCATCTGAAATGTATAAAGATGCAATTACTTTTTGTCTTGTTTTGTACAGTCATGTTCCTAATAGTATATAGAGACCTAGTGTGTTATTGTTCTTCAGCTAACATTGCAGTTGTCTTTTTGCCACAAAAGGTAGAATTTTTCAAATTATGTAATACTGTCATGCAGTGTAGTTAATGAAAATATTTAAATTTTATTATAAATCTGAGGGATTTATGTAGACATATAAACTTCATTGCTGTAGTGACCTTATATGAGCTTGAATCTAATTTTTTCCTGTCGAGTTTGCTAAGCCAGAGCAGGCATTGCATCTGCAGACAGTGGCAGATGCTAAGTGGTTTTCTATGCACAAAATGGAGTTGATGTGTTTTTAATGGCTTGACGAAAGTCATAAATAGCAAGCCCTGTAATACAAGACTAACAGGTTACAAAGATGTGAAGATCTATTATGGTTGATTCGTCTGAAATAATTACTAGAAAAATATTTTATGAGGGCCAGTTTGCCTTTTCTGTTACAGAAATTGACAAATGGTTTTGATAAAAGGAGTAATAAAGACTGATTAATCCTTTCAGAATTAACATCTTGCAGTTCATAGCAGTGTTCTTTTCATAACCCCCGGGGTTTAGGCTTTTTTGGTTTTTTGTTAGTGTGATTTTGTATCTAAAGGAGAGGTTCCATCCATGTGAATGTTTTTCATTACTTAGTGTTTCAGTGTTCTCTCCAAGTCAAAATACTATCCTGATCAAAACATATAAAAAAAATTCACATCTTCATTTGTCAGAGCTGTTTTTCCTGAAAGGTAAGTTGGGAACAGAGGAGACGTGTAGACTTTTAATTCCTGTTGAAAAGTGTGTTGAAAGCACGTAAACTGTCATGTAGCTTTCCGCTGCAACAGGTATGTCCTAAAGAGAAACTCAGCTTGGGAAAAGAGAGGTGAGAAGGAGAGGTCAGCCAAACAAATACGCATGTTGAATTGGAATACATAAAAATGAAAGAAAGGGTGAAATTGGAAATGTATGTTCTTCATATTGCCTCAGTCTGCTAAGGTTATTTTGAGTTTAACCTTCAGAATTTTTTAGTCTAATTTAAGGTATCCTTCTTACAGTGACAGACTGGATACTGGACAGAGACCCACAAGAAGAAATACTCAAGGCATTCAAATTGTTTGATGATGATGATTCTGGTAAAATAAGTCTAAGAAACCTGCGCCGAGTTGCTAGAGAATTGGGTGAAAATATGTCTGATGAAGAACTACGGGCTATGATTGAAGAATTTGATAAGGATGGAGATGGAGAAAGTAGGTATTAGAAACAAAACCCCATATAGTCTGTTCTTAATGTTCTCCTCTTTTTTAAACAGGGTTTTGTTGTGAAAATGTCCTCTTTAATTTCCTTCTAAATAGCTTTTAGCTCAAACTTACTGTAGCTTACACATAATGGAAATTGGTTTTGACAGCTACTGCTCCTGGAAACACATGTTGGGAGTCTAAAAATCAAGGTGATTTCTCAAGCTGATTCACCACTAACTCTTATTCAACCAATGTCCATTAAAAGTCGAGTGAAAGTATAGTTGAAGGTGGAAGAAATTGAACTGGTATGTGGGAGATTCCGTGTACCTATGTGACATTTTTATTTCTTTATAAATCAGTAAAAGGATTAAAGTGCTAAGAGAAACTCTTCTGATCACCTAGTCAGTATTTCTTAAGTGGTGATGTGTCACTGTTGTGATTTCAGCATGGTAGTCAGATATGGAGTATTAAGCTAATAAATGATGCTGGTTGTAGCCTGTGTCTGTGCAGAATCAACTTGGATAGGTCTTTACTCCTGAACCTCAGAGCACCGAAGAGCATGGTGTGAAAAATTACTCTGGACAATTGACAAGGTGCATGCAGAGTGGCCTGCAGAAGGCATTTATTAGCTAGATAAAGAATGAATTAACAAATCTAGTTTGATACTGTGCTTATTAAATCTTCATGAACACTGAAACTTAGGCTTTTTTTTTTTTATTAACTTGAAAGCACTCTTTTGTCTATACCAGAAACCTTAGTATCTGAATTTCAGGGACCACTCACTTGAGACCGTCTACATAAACACTGCATTTTTAACAGTCATCGAAACCTACTTCTAAGTTTTTCTTTCAGGATGGTGACTCATGTCTGAGATTTCAGTAGAGTTCATCAACTTTTCCAGTCACAGTAGCTCTTCTTGCGAGCCACCGCATCTGTTGGACTCAAAACTTTCACTACTAGTGGAAAAAAAATTGCATTGTCAGCTTTGTGACAGACACTTCTCCCTAGAGATAGATGTTATTGCATACTGGGGAATACAGTTAGTCAACTACTGAAACAACCCCTTTTCTTTCAAGAGGAAGAGCAGGACGTTTAAACATGGTCAGTGGTGTGGCAATGTGAACCTCTTGTTCTGCTGTAGGAGTGTAAATAGGGAACCTGGAGACAAAGGTAGTGAAAGGTCAGTGACTCAACTGCCAGAAGAGTGTTAAGGTTGACACTGTTACTACTAAAGTAAGAATTGAGAAAAGTGTGTGATTTCTTTCTTTTTGGAGCTGATGTTTTCTGCTGTCTTTCTGTGGTCTGAGACCATGGTTCCTTAATAAATGCTGTACAATGGATGATGTACAATGTACAATCTGATGTTCCTCCACACTCCCAGCTGTGTCTTCCCACCCATTTCTTGCACTGGCAGTTCTGATCCCCCAGGTGAGGTGGTTAAGGGAGCTAAGCCAGGAGAAAACTGTTCATTTAGGTTTTTAAGTGTTATTTTTCTTGCTGCTTAGATCCCTGAACTGTCTCACTGCTTGATCAGGTTTTGTTGGAGCTGCATCCTGAGAAAACAGATTTTGTTTTTTCTCAGTGTTTCCTATAGGATAATTGAAGCAGGTCAGTGTAGTGAAAGCTGCAGATCCTGTTTTCAGGCACCTATCTGCAGTGACACACAGGATTGCAGCTGTGAATTCTGGCAGACAATAGGATACCTATTAACTTCCTCTTCAGTAGCTGCAAAGCAGAGTGTGAATGATGCCTGTTTTCTCAATCCATCAGATTGATTGCTAGTCTAGGTAGATACTTTAATTTTGAGCTTGTTTTGCTTTTAAAAAACGATGAGTTTTAAGGGCATTGCTTGACTTTTTAGATTAATTTTACTTTTTTGGGAGTTTTTGGAAGGTTTAGCTGTAGAGGTGAGCGAGAGTACAGTTCATCTGCAAACACGTTTTGTGTCACTCTCCTGGAGCTGCCAGTTGAGATGTCAGAATCATGGATCCAAGGATGTTTTTTTGTCACGTGGCTATTTGATCGCTACAAACTGAATGTAGACCATTAGCTCCTTTCAGGAAGGTTTCTGAGTTGTATTTATTCTGGGTCAGTGTTACATTTTTTAATTCAAATTGATCAGCTACGAGTGGGTGGCTCACTTTTCCTCTTATTCATTCATCCATTCATTCTCTGGAGCAGTCAAGCATGAGATCGAATATGGAAGATTGACAGCATAATGTTTGTATATGGTGCTGTTTATCCTTAAGTTTCTGTGTGTTTTCTGTTCTTTAAAGAAAACTGATGCTGTTTCTCGCTTTTAAAGATTCATTCTGAAGAAGTAAATAATCCTGTGAATCACTGTTCCGTTTAGCTTCAAACATCTGGGTCATGTAGCAAAATCTTGCTGTCATCTAATTCTTCTTTTCCTGCCAAAAAAAATTATTTGAAACTGTTAGTTGGTAGCATTTTTAATTGAGACTTCAAATACAGGGATAATACCACTTGTGGTTTAACACCCTTCTTATGTGAGAGGTTGTTTTGCTCAGGGTGACGTAGGTCTGTTGTGTGATAGCCAGGCTACTTGGACCCTTGTGTTTCCAGCAAAACCACTGAGCTGTACTGGTACACTGTACGTAACTTTCGGCAGAAGAAAGTATTTTTGACATATTTGTCTGCCTTAAAACCAGAAATAGTCTTATTTCCATATTCCTGATCCTAGGAATGACTTTTGTTTTGGAGCATGACTATTTTTAGAAACTCCATACTGTCAGTTCATGCAGTTTTTGTTGTCTTGGGTGGATGCATCTGTAGGAAGCATAACCTAGTCTTGGGTTTTGGCACAGAATTAGGAATAAAAGCCTCCACTGAAATAACAGGCTTCTTTAAGTCCCCAGAGTCTGAGTCAACTTTTTCTTCATATTATCTGTGATACCAGTTTGTTCTTTTATGATCATTTGTGTCATGGAATTGAGGGAAATCTGGTGCTAGGAAGGGCTGTGATTGGTTCTGACTTGTTTGTGCTTAACTTGTGAGCAGATCCTAAGTCTGAGGAGGAATAACTGGGTTACTGGGAGTTGTAACTACGCTTCTCTTTGCAGTTTGTTTGAATGTTACAAAATTCGTTTGTCATAGTGCTGTATTTCCACTTTGCAGCATTGTTTAACAAAGATGTTTGTTTTAAAACAGGATATTTTGGGGAGGATGTTTCTGCTGTTATTGTGCTGTTGCTGTGCGAAAGCTGTGGAAATTCTTACGTATTGTAGAACACGACGTAGCTATATGATGGACTGATACTTCAGAGTATAGGGTCCTAAGCTAGACTAAATTTACTTGTTTCGTATTTTTTGTCGTGTTGCAACGGGGCAGGTTAAGGTTTATTTTTTTTAAATTTTCTTCTAGCTGTAAATGTAGCTCTTACTTTGCAGTGCTTTGTTCAGGAATAGTTTGGACACATTGGCCAGGACAGATAATTGTCAGGGAGAATTCTTTAAATGTGTCTGGTCTTTTCATACCACTGACTTACTCTAATCATTCCCCACCACAGTAATTAGTTGAAGAGTGAACATGTTCATTGGTTAAGTCGTTTACAGTGGCTCTGTTTTAACATATGAGTAAGGTCAATAGCTCAGGTATAAGTGCAGCAAAATAATTAATGACTGCTAATTAATTTATTATTATGACTTAATTTCTTCAAGTACATTTGTGTAAGATTTCTCTTAATTATAACTGAAGAATGAAGAAAGTTCAGATGGGGAAAAGCTTGTCAAAAGTCCATTTTAATTCTAGCTAATTTATGGAATCATGAGTAAATGATCTTAAAATTCATTTTGTATTTGGCAAGTGTTACAGGTTTGAGAGAGGAATAGCTTGCTTTGGGATGGGGAGGCAGTTTGGACATAAATGTCTGAATCATGTTTATAAGAATAAAACAGAATTTGTAACTGGAGCTGCAGTATTGTTGCTTAAAAAGCACTTATTTAATAAAATGTATCTACCATTTTTAATGTTTTTATTAATCTTAGTAACAATATTAAAGTATTGTTGCATAGCCATCTTTTTACATACTTAGTGGTTTTTTCTACCTTGTTTTACTTCTAGAGTGTTTTTACTCTTATAATTAGAAATAATAGCTTGTGGGCTAGATTCTGGCTTAAGTATTCCACACAATTAAACTTTCATTCTGACTTTTCCTTTTATATGGAGAGAAAAAAAAAAAGGCAAAATCTGTTATTCAGCGCAAAAAAAAAAATCCAAACTTGTAAACCCTGATTAGTAATCAATCAGACACAATGAACACTAACTGCAAAACCTTTAAGTAAAAACTATAATACGCATCTACATTATTTTCTTTTATGGTTTATGGATGTTTGCTGCTTGTCTAACGATTTTCTCTTTTTCTACAGTCAATCAAGAGGAGTTCATTGCTATTATGACTGGAGACATTTAGCATTAGAAGAAAAGAAATGAACTCAGCACAGAAGGGAGGAATCATTGGCAGCTTCCATTACAGTGTTTTGTACTTCCATTCATTTCTGTAGCTGGAGTGATGCAGAAAATTACCTCCCTCACAGGACCAAAATAAAGACAGGTTATATGCACTGATAGTTCACGACTTTGTATCATTAAATATTATCACTAGAATAATTGATATATCATTTTAGAACAAGTAATGCTGCATTTCAGAATGTTCTAGTACTCATTTGTAAAATAGCTTTGTATAAGATTTCTAAATTGTATCATAAGAACCTTTTGAAGTTGACTTTGTGTTAGCATTAGCTATGGCCTTAGTTTTGATACATAAGGTTTGACAAACTTCCATTTTAATAAAATGTTCTTTACTATTACTACTTGAAAGTGTTATTCTTGTAGCTTAATCTGAACTGGACTATAATATAAAATCCTTCAGGGAAAATAATTATTTTTCATTTATAGGCTTGTATTTCCACCGTTCTAGATGAATGTTACCATTACATGAGCCAGCATTTGCATTCTCAGAGATGCAATTTATTAACTCTGTATTACCTCTGTTATGATAGCAAAGGGCAGGCCACTATCCGTGATGATAAACTGTTGTCAAAAATGTGTTTAAATCATGCAGATGTCAGCCAGCAGCTGTCTCTTCAGTATCTACAGCTCTGATAGTGCTGGAGACGCTGTTTGCTCTTTCTGCAGTACCTAGTTAGAAGAAATGAACTTTTAAAGTATTTGAAGAGTCTGGATGTATTTCTGGTTTGCCAGATGTCTTCCAGAAGAGTTCTTGTGGGTTAATCTTCCAGATTTCCTGTATATTAGTTGTAGTTTCTTCTTTTTAATTTCACTCTCCTATATATCAAAAAATTTAAATCTTGGTTAATCCTGTGTTCATCTTTATTGTCAGAAAAGCAGCTGGTTTTTAACTGTCAGTAATCCTGGGGTTCTGAACAGGTTTGCCCTGAACAAACAATCAGAGTTTGGTATTTATTGAAGACTGAAGGTCATCACAGTTAATAGATTTTTTTTTTTCCTATTATTTTTCGAGTGTGTATTGTAACATTCTCATCTGTGAAATACTGTGTTGCTCTCTATTAAGCCATCGATACCAGTCCATTCATACAGAAAGTCCAAGCAATTCAAAATGACTAGCAGTGGCTCCTTATAACTCATCAAGTACTGTGAACAGACGCCTCGTGTTGAACCCCAGTGGGGTGTGTGGCCATCAGCTCTCATTCAGAGATGTCTTTTGAACAGCCTTTGCTAGGAAAGGACATTCTTCCTGTTGAGATACTTTAATTTTGGTTTTTTTTTCAAAATTAATTTTGAAAATATAATGGGGAAAAATGTGAGGGATAAAATTAATATGAAACTTGTGGGAATGAAGGAATAATTGGTATTTTTTTAGGAAATTGAAGTAATCTTAATGTTCAGTTAATGTCTCAGTCTTAAAGTCTGCTGCATCAGCGGTGGATTTTATAAGCATGTTCTTGCTCAAAAAGTAAACAGCATAAAGTATTTGCAGGATGAAGATTGGTGTTTATGGGGAAAAATTCTGCTATATATAGTATAGACATACTTTATTTCTTTCATGTTAATTTCAGTATAAATAGATGGGAAAGGGGGAAAAAATAAGACTTGAAGGATTCTACCATGCAAGAGAAAATCTTGCTTGGAAATAAATACAGCAAACTTCTTACAGGTCAAGTAAAATGTTTTACAATCTAATAGCAAAAAAAGCCCACATAAAATGTAAAACTTAGTTAAACCCCCCCGCCCCCCCAAAAAAAACCCCCAACTTTAACCAGTATTTTGCAATCTTAGCAGATTTGTTTGGGAGGTGAATATTGAGGGGAAAAGATTCAGTGTTTGGGACTGAGCTTATGAACTGCTCTAGGAACAATACGAGAATTGTCCACTTCAGTAGTTTCTGGCTTTTAACTTCTTTCGTAAAATGTTTCAGGGCATTTTTATTTTCTGCAGACAGTGAAAGTAATAAAGAGCTTAATGTCCTTTATTAGTCATTGAAAACCTTTTTCACCAAGAAGCATACCTTTATTCCGAATGTGCCAGTTTTCTAATACGCTGCTGCGGCTGTTGGACAACTGTCTTTTATGGGATGTTATGGTCCTGTTCCTCTATAGATGGCTGGTAATTATATCTTGACAGGTGTCACTTTCTGTTTGTAACTCTTCCAGCAAGATGCACTTTGTCTCTTCTGGATTGAGGCCTTATTTCTCGTTTTTGCAATGTACTTGAAAAATCTTTATTCTTGCAGATGTGGCAGCACTTGTTACAGGCTAGGTAACAATGATGCAACGCTCCATAAAGCACAGGCCGGTGAACGGGAGAGATCTTATAAGTTGCCTAGACTGGGGTAGTGGCACAGAAGAAAAGAAAAAGAAACAATCAGCATAGTATTTCATGATGCCATCTCAAATGTTTGGCTTTGCTTTTGCTCTGCATTTCATCATTTGGGAGATTCTTGCATTCCAAAACCACGCTTGTTTTATGCTGCTGACTGGTGAGCTTCTTGCTGTTTTGTGTACCGGGGGTGCTGCAACTTCTGTTGGCTTTTCTTGATATTCACTGACTGACAGTGTGATAGATTGGAGTCTGCAGCTGGGTAAGATCTAAGCTCTGAACTTTCAACTGTCTGCTTGGCCCCAGCATTGACACATACATTCAACTCGGAGTTTTGTGGGGTCACACCTGGCCTGGTGCTTTTTGATAGCTTCCTTGCTCTGTCATAGGATACAGATTCTCAGTGTTTGTCTCTTCATTCTTTGTCTGATATCGGGAGGGAGTCATTTGGTTGCAGATTTAAATCTTGTGTCTTGTAGAATGGTAACAGGGTTCAACAGTCGTTATGTATTTGAAAGCTGCCTGGTGAACGTGTGCCTTATTTTTAGACTTGCAAAGGTGGGTTAGTGTTAAAACAGCAGGGTCTGATCTGGAGTACCTGGGACAAATCTTTCTGTGTCGCCTCTGCTATGGAGGGCAGTGATGTCTGGTAGAAATCCAAAAGTGGCAGCTAAGGGAATGTCATAATCCATTGCACTGAAATCCGCTGGGGCCTCTGTTGAGTTTACAGTAACAACTGTTTGACTGTGCCAACTAGTCCATCACTTCCCTAACTAATCCCATGCAACTTTGAGGAAACTGAGAACCTCCAAATGAATAAAAATACCATGTCAGAGCGCAGTGTATACCAAATGTTACTCTGCTGGTTTATTTTAGAACAGTCTTTTCAATGCTAAGTTTGTCACGTCAAACATTTTTGGTTTGTGTTTATTCATGGGAAAGTTTCCGTGGCACGGTTAAGTCATCAAAAGTCAGAAAATGGCAATGTTAAGGTTACATATGCCTCATCACGTGGAGGCTCTGCCTGCATTCAGAAACACCTCGGGAGCACTCTGGTGACGTGGCTGTATTCACCACATGCAGCAGAGCCTTGCTTAACCGTGCCCTTGGAGCTCAGCAAAGAGGAAAAGGAAAACCACGACAACTTGGCTGGTGGCGGAGCAGAGGCCAGAGAGGCAGTTTGTGAAGGGAGGCATGAGCAGAGAGGCGCTGGGAAGAGACCCAGCTGGCCCTGAGCTTGGAGCAGAAGGACAGGGGGTCCGTGAGGGCCACAGGCCCGCGCAGGAGGAACGGCGGCCGAAGGGGACAGCGCCCGGATCCATGTTGATCTCTCTGCCCCTGGGCTCCCCTCAACCTTGTCGTGTTGCTCACGGGTGCATCCTGACATCTTGCAGCGTGGCTGCAGTTCAGGGAGAGTCTTAATTCAAGCCTGGCATTGTAGGAGGTTATAGCAGGAAGCTGAGCATGGAGAAATCCTTCAACTTTAAGCTGTCCTAAGCAAGTTCTGCAGGTTATGTGGAGTTCTGGGATGTCACAGCTTAGTAACCTTTGTTAGCAGAGGTTTTTATCACAAATGGCACAAGAACAGAGGATAAGGACAGCTGCGCTACATCGAGTTGCCCCGTAGATTGCTCACAATTGCTCGTTAGGCCTCACAAAGTTGAAGTTTTTTGTCGACTCGCATCTGATGGATGCACTGCTCACTTAAACAACCCTTTACCTGTTTTTCTCAAGCTGTGTCCTACTATTAAGCAGGTAATAACTGTGGCTGCAACTCGCCTCGCTGTGCACAGAACATATCTGAAGTGAGAGCTGCATTTTTCTTTGAGTTTTCCATTAGGTCAAGAGTTTGTAGAAGATAGTGGCTGGCACTAGCAAAACTTTTGCAGAAGTCATTTTCTCTAGTGCTCTTGCGGAGGGATAATTGCTGCTGAAGTAGGTCTGTAGGGATGCTGAGAATGTTTCCATCCTTGAGTAATAAAAGAAAAATGATTCCACAGAGGGGGGGGAAAAAGGTCAGTGTTTTGAGCGCTTTCCGTGTCCCCTAAAGTACACTGAGGGAAAACCCGGACAAATCCATTCGGACAGTCCCTCTAATGTCACACACGTTACCAGAAAATCAGTGGAAACAGCATAAACGTCCAGAGAATCTGCAAATATCTTACTTTTATGATAGCACAAATGGTTCATCTACTGTAAAACTGTTGCTAAGCAAAATGAACATGTTGGCAATTACCAGCAGTCAGAAGTGATAGCGCTTAGAATATATAATAAGTGGGAACTTTCCATATGTAGGTCTTTTTGAAATGACATGTGAGCGTTTAGCCAGTGGATGTTGTATTTGCCACTTTTTAGCCCTTACTGTTTTGAAAACTACTTCATTTATAAACGAATTTTTAAAGGAATTCCAAAGGAATAAACAAATGAAGGAATAATTTCTTTAAAATATTCCTCTTAAGAATGGGCTTAGCCAGAAGTTTGACTGACAGTAAAGCCTGCTTTATTGGTGTGAATAGAATTTGGACAATTTGTGCTGTCAAAAACTTGTGGTAAATTTACACCAAGTTCTGTAACCTATTCTTGCTTGATGGGCTCTCCGAGGTGTTGGAAGGAGCCCTTCCCAGCCTGCTACTGGAGGCAAAGAGGTTGCAACACAGCAACCATCCCAGCTGTAAATGGAAATGTAAGGTAGAGAAGTTACCCACCGAAAAAGGAGCTGTGCAAGCTCATATAATAAATCTATTTTAAATTGAGTTGTGATGGAGACGGGGGGGGAGGGAAGCCAGCCACCTAGTGCTCTCCTGTTTAGTGAAAGGCAGAGCTACCATAATACAGGTTGAAACTGCACAGTAGTGGTAGCACAGTGCTGTACTAAGGAATGCGAAAAGGAAATAGTAAAATATCTGTATGGCATTTGTGATTGCTGTATATATTAAAAAAAAAATTATCACAGGCAAGCCAGCCAAGTAAAATGAAAGTAATAAAAAATGTTAGTTCATCTAGCTCATGCTACAGACCTCTCTTAAAAAGGCATTTAAAAAAGGCAAAAATATCTGAAGGCTTAAGAAATATGGTTTGACACACACCCCCTCCCCCTTCTCCAGGGTTCCTCAATGCTGAGGAATGATCCTGCTCAGGATTTTGCAGCTTGAAGGATGCATTAATCAAGTCAGTTCTTCAGTCCCCATTGGCAATTAAATTGTTCCGTGATACTTCTAAAAGAGCAAAACATAACTCCCACTATCCTACCTGAGACTTCTTCAGCTAATAAAATAGGTACTGGTATCTGGAGTTACGCAAGTGAACTAATTATACCTGTTTATAATGGTTGCTGCATTTATAAAAACAGTTGCAGTGCTAACAGCATCTAATTCATTACTTTGTGAAACAGTGAATATTGTGACTTGGAAAAGTGTTACTGTGACTCATTTTTGGTTTCTTTTTTTTTTTTTTAAAAAAAGGTAATACTGTGTTGTCTTTCCCACACAGTTTGGATTACAAATTGATTACACCCTATTCAGGGCAACCTTAACAGAAAAATTGATTTATGTTATTATTTTTTTAAAACCAAGGTGTTTGAGGTACAGTTTCTGTGCTGCATTAGTAAACCACCAGGAGGATTTGTGACTTGATTCCTTAATGAAACAGCTCAGCAGGAATATATATCACCAAAGCTGTGCTTTATGTTTTAAAAAAGTTGCACAAAAGTTAACCATACCTTTTCGCACTCACTTTTCTACAAGCATCAGCTTCCACTTGGTAATCAAATGTGATATATTGCAGTAAGAGGAAATTTAAATGGACAAAATTCGTCAATTATGCTTTTACCCACTAGGGGGACCCATTGTTATGACTAAAAAGCGGGATCTGAAGTTAGAAAAACAAAACCAGCATAATCAAATGTCAGGTGGAATTTTTATACCAGAATCTTTTCACTCTCTCGGTGTGTACACACACCTTCAAAATCTGTGGGCCTCTTCCACCCATACAATAGCGATTTATCAACTAGGATGCAACTTCTTTGCAGTACAAATAGGAACTGAGCATTTTGCACGGACAGAAAGCTCACGTTTCTATGCTGGGTCACCTTGCAGCTGAAAGAAAAATGGACAGAAAAAAGATTTAATTGCTTGCAATGTATAGAATTTACCAAGAAAATAGACACTTGTTCAAAGATGTGCTATTTTGTTTTCTTTTATTCATGGGTTATGGGGATACAACTGTGGTTTTTCTGTGCTGACAACCAAACAGCTCACCTATCTGCTAATTATTTCCTGCCTCAAGCACGCACCCTCCTTTACTCTGAGCTTTGCAACTCCGTGCTCAGCTCTTCAGAAAGCTCCTTTGCAAAATCATCTCATGCAAAATCATTTCCCCTGTGCTGGACTCGCTCCGCGTCGTCCTGCCCTGTGACCAGGGTCTGTGACTGCCTCATCCCCGTCCCCTGCGCCCTGCCACGCTCCGCATCCCTCTTCCCTCCCACAGGCACCCCGAGGCTTGTCTCGTGTGTGATCCTTCCCCCCTCATTTTGCCAGCCCCATCACAAACCTTGCCTCGCTCAGGTAGATTAGGGGAGAGCAGAATGGAAAAAACCCAAGCAGCTGTAAAACGATCTGGAAAGTTCTGCACGCAATGTTTTTTGATCAATGGCTGCTTCGTCTGGTGGTGTCACGCTGCTCCTCTTCCTCCTCTGCCCCCATCTGCCTTCTCTTACTCTTTTTATTGTTCTGTGTTGTTTTGTGTCAAGATGAATTTGGCACCTGAGCTCTAAAAAGTTGCAGACAGTGCCAAAGTAAAAAGTGGTGGAAATTATTTCTTACTGCATAGAATGAAGTTGTTCTAACACCATTTCTAATGCTACTAGTAACCATGCTTTTTCTCAGAACACAAAGCTTTATTAGGTCTTCTTATTTCACACATTTAATATTTTAAATTCTTCCAGGTGTGATGGAGATATGATTCAGTAACTTTCAAGAAAAAAACATTTCTTATTTAAATATCCTCAAATGAGTGAGGTTTTATCTCGAATTAGTGTTTACTTAAGTAAAATTTTCTCCCCCTGAGTAAAAGACTGATGAACAATTGTGCTGTGTGACCATTAAAGAAAGTATTTCAGGAAAGTGCCTGTTTGGTTGCTTTCAATGGCTGTTTTTGACAGATTGTGCAGAGATTTGGGATGAAATATTCAGAACGCATCCAAGTAACTAACGGATCTGCAGCTTGATTTCCACAGTGAACCACAGGAGGGGGGAATCTCTGTCTCTAGGATCTTGGCCCTTGAACCAAACAGACTTTCAAATCCCTCTGCTAGCACTGGAAATTGAGCACCCTCACACCCCTCAGAAGCGACTTTAACTTCCTAAATCACACAGTTGCTTTTGCAATTATTACCCTCATCCTGTGCAGGAATCTTGATATTCTACGTGTGGCAGACCTCCAGGTATTTTTATTTTACTATGTATTTATTATTCATGTGAGTTTAAAAAGGGGATAAATCCAGCTAAAGTGCAGACAACTTTGTGAGGCTGTGATATGGCTGAAAGATGAATTTGCATCCACTTCTCCCCTGTTGATATTAAGGCACCATGCAGTGACAAACCTGATGTTGTCTGATCTCTGCTAGTCTTTGTGCATCCAGCACAAATAATGTTAAATATGGATGTGGAAGGCAGGAATTTGCCCTGTACTTCAGTGAGATGAAACATGATGGATGGCAGAAACACGGGAAAGGTGGTTTCAGCATGGGTAATATTTTGCAAACAGAGTGGAAATTAAATGCATATGATTTCTTTACTGCTGCAGTGCTGGATCTCTCCAGAGGCCTGGCCCACAAAGGTGCACCCGAGGGGTTAGAGGGACCGTGGTGGGACGGAGCAGGGTCTGCGGTCTCCAGGCAGTCACCAGCAGAAGGGACATCATCTTATTGCTGCAGTCACACAGTCTGGCACCTCGGTGCTCTCCCAACTTTTCACAGTGGATTAAGCTGAGGAAGGTGCAAACTCACACTGCGTCTTTTGTTATGGTAGTGCTTGTTTTTGGCACGGGGGCTTCGGAGGCAGAAGGGATGTTGACATCTGAAATTGCTGCGTCTTTGCACCTGCCCAAAATTCGTCTGTTGAAACCTTACGTTGTGTAATTAAAGTTTCAGCTGTATGGATCAAGCTGGTACCTGTAGCCTTGCTGCTTCTTAAGGTTGATGCAAGGCCAGGGGAGCTGTTGCAGCCCCAGGGCATTGTGGAGAGGGTCTGGGGGCTCTCAATTTTTGTATTGTGGTGGTTTTAGGGGCCCTCTGTGGGGTCCTTCTGCAGATGGCATCTGACAGCAAGTTCATGGTGCTGCACTGAGCGCATCAGGCTAGTTTATGTTTAGGACACATGCTCAAATGCAAAGAAATGTGTCAATTCAGATTCTGTTCTGGAAAAAAAGGACAACACATGCAATCTAGTAGGAAATTACTAACTGTGCAAACCAGTTTTAAGCTGCTGTGAAGATCTGTGATCGATAAGAATATGAGATATGAACGAGCTATAATTCCCCAATAATAATATGACCTTGTTTTAATTCAGCACAAGCTAGTAGCATTCCATCTCTTACTGCTTCTGAGGGCTAAATGACCACCTAAAAATGAGCAGGGAGTAGGTATTTATATCAGATTTCATTTCTGATCTCTGAAAGTTTGTTATTTATTTGCATTGGCAGATCTAAAAATCAAAATTGCCTAAATGTGCTGTTAACCTGCTTTTGATTGCACTCTGTAAAATGTGTGCTTTAAAAAAAACCCAGGAGCCTGGTGGCTGTTTCTGAGGCTGTTTTTCTTTTCAGCTTTGGAAAGAAATATTTACATGGAAGGGTAATGATGCTAAAATTAATAAATGAAGGAATCTTTGCTCTGGAGGGACCGAAAGAAACTTGTCTGTTCTGAAATTTATTAAAATGCATTCTCTTTGGCTAGAACTGAGTTGGTGCCAAAAGAGTGGTCTCAAACTCATGTGGAAGATTTATTTCATTATATTTATTTATTTGTTTGTTTGTTTTTGTAGCTTACAAAAGCTCTGTGTAAATAAACAATATACCCTAAATCCAAACTAGCCAGGTCGACAGCACAGTTTACTCAGACCAGTGTGTACAATTAAAAAACTAATACAAACAAGAATATAATTATTGCAAGTTCTTACAAATTTTTGTAAAGTGTTCCTGGTGTCTGACAGTTTCCTACTCTTATTTCATGTTCTGAGACACATATTAATATGTCTCAAGAATCCCTGACTTCAGTTGCTGTAATGTTAACTGCATTTTTAAAAGAAATACAAAGTCTCATAAACTTAAAATTTGCTGTTTTCCATGAACACCTGCTTTTCCTGCTCATTAGAAGCAAACTTTGTGAATACTAATTGACATCCTTACTCAGCCCCAGAGCCTGATCCAGGAGCATATGATGGATTTTACTTCTTTGCTATATTTGCATTTTAAAATCCTACCTTACAAAAGACAAACGTAAAAGGTGGGAATTCAGTGAAAGGAATCCAGAAAATCCACCAGGATCTACTAACTTGCCATTTCTTCTAAATATAAAATACGCACAGCAGTTGTACAACTGTATGTTTATATGCAGCTCTGCATTTTTGACTGAAAAAGAGAGCTTTCTTAATATAGCCTAAAGTGTGATTTCGCTTGGAAAAGTGAATCTGTAAACTTAGCATCATGTTTATTGTCTTAATGACTTTTCAGATTCCAGACTTGATTTGTACACTGGCACAGCAACTTGTTTATCCTAACTACGAGCTCAGTCTGAGGTCAGCAAGTCTAGCTACGTTCAAGGGCCCAAAAACTAATGCGATAGTACATCTGCGGGAGCGGTTGCGTAACTCAACATCTTATCAAGTCACCACATCAATCCAGGGTTGTGGTATACAGGACTATAAAAACGCTGCTGCCTTTCTCCAAGTTTCTCCACCCTGCATTGTGTTTTCCTGTCCTCCTCCCTTCTGCTTTCCACACAAAAGGGAGTTCACTGAAATGCCTTGGTTTGCCCCCAAACTACTGACCTTGGAAGGAAAGGCTGGGAAAGCAGCAAGACTTTCAAACGAAGGAAGTACTTAACTTGTCTTGTTTCTAACCTAAGGCTAGGCTGTGTTAAAGGAGATTCAGCAGGAGCAGCACCTTCTCCAGGCAGCCTCCACCGGCTCTGCTCATCCTGTAAGGCACTTCCCGGGTGTTTTTGAGCTGTCGCGGTCCCATCCCTGGGAACGTGCAGGTTTGGGTTAACCGGAGGGATGCATGTGCTTGGTACCTGAGGCAACCCTGAAATTGCTGCTGGAAGGTGCCTCCATGAGGTGTGGAGAGCCCATCAGTGATTGCTGCTGATGCCACTCTGAAGATGAGTGCAAGTTGCCATGTTTATTAATGATGTGGCTGTGTAACGCGGTAATACACAGAACTTTTTTGTCTGTAAACATGATAAAAAATAGTTGATTCGGTGTGAAGGGGACGCTGCTCTGCAGTCCTGGCACCGTGTAACCCGAGGCAGCTCGCCTGCGAGTGGAGCAGATGCTTGAGCACTGGCTCACCACCATTGCAGTCTTAGGATACAAATGTGTATTATTATTATTTTTTTTAATAAATGCGTTTTGGACGACATGACAGGATGCTACTTCAGCACTGTGTAATGAGATCATTTGGTTCCAGCTAACAGGATCTAAGTATCCGTTCTGCTGCAGGATAACTTGGTGGTTGTCCTGCCTAACATCTACACAAAACGCTTTTCCATCCTGCAAGTTTTACTTGTATTTATGGAAGGTTTCTGGTGGTGTCGCTTTTTTTTTTTTTTTTTTTTTTTAAATGCCTTTCTTTCAGAGTGCTGAAAAATCTGAAGAGAAATTAAGTTGTTGCTGGAAAACCAAACAGGCTGCCATCCCTTTTTCTTTTCTGGGCTAAAGTCCAATTTTGCACAGCAGTTGCAAAGAAAAAGCAAACGCATCACTAGATTCAGCGAGAAATATTGTAACAGTATGTAATCTCTGTCAAGATAAAATTGCTTTGTGATTTACATTACAATAAATCCTGACCTTTAAGTGCTGCAGACTAAGCTAATCTGTGAAGTACTTTATTCTATCACTGAATCAGCGTGTGAAGCTGAAGCAAAGTGACTGTGCTAGTCCCACTGTGGTGTTGCTGAAGAGCATGTAGGAAAGCAGATCATGATGCACCGTTCCATGTGCATCGCAACAGTGATGTAATTGAAATATCTATTGTGGATTAATAGAGTTACTTGCTACTGCTGTAGGAGGCCTAAATTAATATTCTTATAAATACAGAGCGTGTCATATTTAAATTGACATAAATCAGGACATTTAGACTTGAGTTTAAAAATCCGGGCTGACTTTCTAACGTTAGTTTGCTAATAACTCACTCCCTCTCTCTTGCTCCCCTCAGTTATTTTCTTTTTAGGACAGCTTGTGTGTCAGCATAGATATTTCAGCCTTAATGTAAAATTTTTGGCCTTTGTCTCCTAAAGTCTCACTTAAGAGTGTTGTTTGGGTGTAGCCTTTTGTCACCTCTGGCACTTAAGTTAGTCTTCGCTTGTTCTTTTTTGTGGAAAAAAAATCCCCCAAATGAATATTTAAGGATTCTTTAATTATGTATTTACCCAGCGGTCCTTACCAGAAAACACATAATATTCACCAGATTAAGTAGGTAATCAAGATGTTATTAAAACAGGAGTTCTTGACACATTATCCCGTAACACAGCAGTTAAGTTTATTGCGTCATGGTCTACTTGGAGCATTTTTAGCCTATGTATTTATATGTGCACTTAGAGGCAATCTTATTATAAAGCACTTAGGTCTACTGAGCCAATCAGATTTGCAGACTAGGAATGTATTATAAACTCTGTAATTTTGCATACAGAGCATCTCATGCTGTGAAACTAACTGCTTTTTAAAGCTTTTCATGTTACTGTTAGACCACCTTGCTTTAACATCTGCTGAAACATTGGGAAGAACCTAATACTGATGGAAAAAAAGTTTATCTGGGTCTTTCTCCAGTATTTGGGTCATACAACATTTTATTTTTTAATTTCATTATATGTGGTATTCTGAGACCACTCATATTGTCTGATATATGTTGATATATGTCCATTATCTTGGAAGTTTCATTTGTCTGTGTCTCATTCATGTATGTACATATATTGTATACTTGTTAGGTGTACACATCATATGTTATACATGTATGTACACATATATTTATACATACGTATATATATCTTTTTTGTTGGTTGTATATGTGTCTGTGTGTGTATTCACATATAAATAAAAAAATCCACTAGGATTAGTCAAGCCTGCATCTGGATCTGATAATCTGGGACAAGTCAGGAAGGAAGAGAAGAGGGTAATAGGAAACAGATGCTGAAGACAAAGATGGGCACTGATGTGCAATATTACAGACAAGAATAAAAAGTTAAATGGTGGAAGGACAAGGAGAAAACACTGTCATGAGAGAAGGAGCTGCAAAAGCTAAATATTCTAAATGATAATCAATAGGATTGGCTGATTGGCAATATAAGGTCCCCAGTTTTACCCAAATGTATGTGAAGTATCTTCTGAATATTTTACTCTTATTTTACAGCTAAATACTTTTAAGTTGTGGCAGAATCTCTTTGTGTCTCTGAGGAACTAGAAGAAAAGAAGTGGGGCATTAGACAGAGGAAATTTTTTTTTTATCTAAAATTTTTAACATTTTAATTTGAAGTCACCTGGAAATCTCTAAGCACAGAAGTTATAAACTTTTAAACCGTGGACTCGCTGTGCCGATCTGTCTGAAAAACGTGTCGGTCTGTCCGGTTTCCTCACTGCTGAATGTGTGGGGTTGTCTGTTATATTTAGTTATGGATGATTGCATAAATCTGAAAAAATGTCCATGGGAGGCTTTGACCTATCCATAATGCCCTGGGTAGTCCAGGGGCACAGACATAATCCCCCAGTGGACCTGTAGTTGACATCCAAAAGGCCAGGTGGAAAGGATCTCTCTGCAGATAGGTGGAATCATTGTATATATAATATACGATACACCTGCCATGGTTGATAGAGTCCTGAACAGAGTTTGTTGAAGATTTTCTGAATTTTTTTTTTCCTTATGACAAGTTTAGAATCTGTTTAAGTCAGTGCTTTTACAACAAAACTATTTTCTGAAAATGGATTATTTCAGTTACGTTTTAATTAAGAAATGCTTTTGACAGAAAGTTTTAAAATTGTTAGACTGAATCAATTTGACATTTTTTAAAATTAAAAAATCCCAGTTCAGCAAGCCAAAAAACTTCTCTGGAAACTTAAGGTAACTACAGCTTAAAAGCAACTGATGTTAAAAAAAGAAGTTTTAGAAAGTTTTGAAAAGGGGAGAATTGGAGAAATTTCTCAGATTTCAGCTGTTGGTTTGTTTATGTTCCTTTGCTCTTGCCTTTGAGGGTTTCCACTGAGGTTTCATAGGTCTGACTGCCAGGTCATTAGGAATAATTTTACCTCCAGTGACTGTCCCCGATCACACCCACTACTGAGCTGGCAGTGGTGATGCCAAGGTTAGATTTATACTGGTGGATGAGTCAAAGCATGATGCCGGGCCACTAATAGATGCTATAGGTATAGTGCTCATTTCAAACAGTTCAGATATGCTCTTCTGGATGTTTCCCACAAAAAAAAAAAATTAATTAGACTTTGTTAGGTCATTTCAGTAGGATCTGGCTGAACAGCTGCTTGTGGTGAAGAAATGAGGGCAGGTGTCTGAACCAGCAGCTGATGGCAACTGCTTTTTAAAGCCCCTGCCTTGTCTTCTTGAGATCCTTTGCCTCTGTAAATGCCTTTGTAGGAAAGCTAGCTCACCTGGAGCCAGGTCAGTCGGGGAGGCCAACCAAGGAGTCATCTGGCCATGGGAGGGTCATAAGAAGAAAGGGAGAGAGTCAGTGCTGTTTCATCCTCCCTGTTGACAGGGAGCTCTCTGCATCAGAAATGCAAAGGTTTAGGGAAAACCCTGTTTTCTTGGGTGCTAACTCATCCGAGGGGCTTCCATGGGAAAGAGAAAGAAGGTAAGGGGTCTTGTGATGAGAAGATCTCCTGGATTGCCTATTCCTTCCCCTTCCTTGTTGTTCTGTGTTTATTCATTGCTCTCCCATGGTCAGTAGCTGTACATTCAGTACCTCCAGGTGAAGCCCCTCCCTATCCCCCCCTGCCACTTTGGTAGCTAGTTTCCAAGAGAAGTTATTTAGCAGCCCTCTCTTACCTTGGTCTTCTAAACAAAATGTACATCATCATCTGAAATGGGCCTGCAAAATAGCTTTCTCGGTATATATCAAAGCCTCTCTGGACAAGTGGTTGTGCCTGTCCATTTACACAATGGTTTTATAACAGCTTGTCCTGAGATGTTCCTTGTGCTGCCATTCAATGTGACCTTAAATATTTTATCAGGGCTTAAAATACAGAACTTATCCATTTACTTAAAGTTAGGTTGTTGTTTTTTTTTTTTTTTCCTTTTCTATTCATTTATAGTTTCCACTCTCTACTGCACAGCAGCTGTATTTTTTGTAAGTTTCTGGGTTTTTTAAAAAACTTATTTTCAAGAAAACAAATGCCTGAATGTCAAACACAAAGTGTTTCACCGCTTTATTTGGTCATCTCCAAGAGCTAACTAATACCAGTGTGCTGCAGACAGCTGGCCTCCTAAATTACACCGTCAGCTTCCTGCCAGTTCATGTGGGTATCGTTCCTGGGCGCAACCCCCCAAACTGAGTCATTTCTCACAACAATTAAAAAAAAGTGGCTTTGTGGGACGGAGGAACCTTAAGTCCCACTGTGAAGAGGGCAGCTGTGTATTTCTGTTAACCTCAGCGATTTGTTCGCAAAGGTTCAGAAAACTATCACTGGACGGAAAAAGTCTAGACTTTTTGTCTTCCCCCCCCCCCCCCCCCCCCCCCCAAAGATGAAAAGAGGTGTTTTCTTTTCCAGGGAACAAAGGCTTGTACATGCAGACATAAGCCTCCTCCCATTCATCGGTGGTTTGGGAGGGGTGAACACAGAAGGCTGTGTTGTTTGCTGGCTGTGGCTCTCCCCATGTGTGGTTTGGTGGAGCTCCATCGCTTGGCCGGGACTGCAAATCTAAGTGGACTTGTGATTTTCACCCACTGGGCCAGGCTGGGCTGCATCGTCACAGGCAGCGTGGCATTGGCTTGCAAAAGTGGATTTTGAGTGACCCACAAGCAGAAGGGAGTGACTGCCTGTTGGGGAGAAAACAAAATCAAAATTAAATCCCCGGCACACAAGATAAGGACTTGATCAGTAAGGAAGTGCAAACCACTCTCTCCTGCAATTTACTGCTGCGTTGGTACCCCAGAGCCCTACTAATGGTGGCTATACCTAGGCTAAATGCTTCCTAAAGCACTGAATTTTCTACCTAGCTTTCATTGGTGTTGAAAGTCCAGGTTGTTCCTAAACTGGTCTTCCCACCTGCTCCCTGTGAAGGCATCCACCCTGGGTGGTGTGCGGTGCTTCTTCCTCCCTTCTCCTCTTTCCAGGCTCAGCCCCAGGCTCTCCCAACCATGAGTGGTCACCCCCATCTGTGGGAGACCCACAACTGCACGATGACTTTTTGTGTGTATGATTTTTGGGTTCTGTTTCTGATTTGCCACAATAATTTTTTAACATATTTTAACATTTTTTGTCTGCGCATCCCTTTCTCCTCTTTCTTTTTTTTTTTTTTTAAGAATATATGATTTCACCCTGTTTCTTTACCACTTTAATGATCTGATCCTACCAGTAATGCTCATGTGGAATTAACGACTGCGGTTGTTTCCTTCCTCCCATGATACCCAGGAATGGTGGTGCTCCTGGAGCAGAAGAGCAGTACTGAGCCAATGCACGTTGAGCTCTCACTGGCCCGTAGCACGGTGGTGAAGAGCATAATGTGCCGGAGGAGTCACATCCATGGGCGTTGCTGTTGTTGGGCACACTTGGCTCCTTCCCCACCTCCTGCTCCTGCAGGGACCGGCTGCCACCACATTGCTGGCAGGAGATGCTCCCCACCTTACCTCCATGGGAGAGGGTCCCCAAGGAGCCTCTGAAATTCTCTCCCCATCCCTTTCCTATATCTTAAATTTATCTGAGCATCCAGCATAAATTCAGGATCTTCTCATCATTTTTTTTTCTGTGGGTTTTTTTTTTTTTTTTGACTGAAAGTTGCCACAGCAGAAATAAATCTGAGGTCACAGAACGAGTCCACTCCTAGAAAGAATGAATCCTGTTGAGTTTTAAGCCTTTATGAATCCATTTTTATGGGCCTCCTTTTTGAAATTTGTGGATTAGGATGGACATACCAACACTTTCTACTGTTGTAAGGAAGGGAAAAAAAAAACCAACAAAAGCAACCCTGTGCACACTCAGAAAATAAATGATGGGGGTCTATTCATTTTAGAAATAGTGTTAATATTCCTGGATAGATTGCACACAGCTTGAAATAAACAAACATACACAGTAGCAATTTAGATATAATTGTATCTCCTTTTTTATTTAGATTTATACAATATTAACTGTAGAAAGACCAATAATGTCAAGAACTGTGGAAAAATATTTTTCATTAGGAAAAGACGTACTGGAAATTTATTCTCTTCCTGAGCTCTGTGAACATGCTGGCAGTTCAGTATAAAACAAAGCAAATACTCAGGTTGTGAAAAGTTGTTTTCTCTCTGTAACTTCCTGAATGTTACCCTAACTGGATTTTCAAATTGGTTTCTGTGGTCTGCTGCTATGCACAGCAGAAGAAATTGCAGGCATCTCTTAAGCTGAAAGAGTATTTTTAGATGTTTTGTGGGCTGTGTATCAATTACTTTATAACATAGAGTTAGTAAGGAATGTATGAAATATATTTAGTGTCTTTCGAGAGTATTTTAGGAGCATTTGATTCTGACACATGGAATATAATTTACAGAGATGCAAGTTACATCATTATCAAATTATATATTGAGAAAACACCACCACAAAAAAAAAAAAAAAAAAAAAAAGAGCCAACAAAAAAACCTGTGAAGAAAATCCTTTGAACCCAGGCTTGAGGTATCCACCCTTGAAAAGAGTGGAAGTTTTCACTAAAGAGTCTTTGCTTTCCATTCAAAGGAAGCTTTTAGAGGATTATACAACCTGTGATTTTTCTATAAATTATTGTTATATCAGTGGTTATGCTAATGTGAGTTGCATTACTAGCTGACTGTTCCTTTAGCCTTAAAATAGCTTTCTGACATCTTCCAGTTTCCCTCGCTCACCCTGTCTCCTGGCTTGTGTGGAAGAAGGAGGTAGGAGAAGGGCCCTGCTTTTCTCTTTCACACTTTATTTTTTTAATGACAGAAAAAGGTAAAATGTTTTGTTATTATGAAGTTTTATGATTAATTTTGATTTTTAAAAAAAGAAAGAAGCAAACCAGAATTGATATGTGTTTCTTACTGTGAGCAACTGAGGGATTACACCCAGGCTTTAATGTTTTCTCAAATGTCATTGCAGTGAATGGGTTGGCAGGAGGAAATTACCACCTTTCCTTCTCTTTTTATCAGTGACTAGGTACACTGGATGCATGGGAGTAACTATAGGCTTCTATTGGAAACATTAGGAAAAAATTTAAATGTCATCCCTACTCCCAAAGAGTATCTGGGCAGACTGAGAATAGAAAAACCTTCCCCAACTTTTACCAACCTTGTCAGAGCTGCCAACAGCTCCTGCAGGCTCCGTCCTAATCAATTCAGTGGTATTCAATGTTAAAATCAGATACCTGATGGGCAACAGAGGCTGACCTCTGTTACTTGAGCATGTCCAGAGAAGGGCAACGGAGCTGGTGCAGGGTCTGGAGCACAGGTCTGATGGGGAGTGGCTGAGGGAACTGGGGGGGTTTAGTCTGGAGAAGAGGAGGCTGAGGGGAGACCTCATGGCCCTCTACAACTACCTGAAAGGAGGGTGCAGAGAGGGGGGATGAGTCTCTTGACCCAAGGAACAAGTGCCAGGACAAGAGGGAATGGCCTCAAGCTGCGCCAGGGCAGGGTCAGACTGGCTCTTAGGAAGGATTTCTTTGCAGAAGGGGTTGTTGGGCGTTGGAATGGGCTGCCCAGGGCAGGGGGGGAGTCCCCATCCCTGGAGGGGTTGAAGAGTCAGGTTGACCCAGCGCTGAGGGATCTGGTGGAGCTGAGAACGGTCAGTGTGAGGTCAATTGTTGGACTGGATATCTTCAGGGTCTTTTCCAGCCTCGATGATTCTGTGACCTATGGACCCAACAGAGAGTCCTCTAGTTCTGAAGTTTCTTCAATGGAGGGAAATGATCCAATTTTTTTTTCCCTCCCCCCACCCCCAAATTATTTTGAGTGTATTACCATGACTTGATTTTGAAACCAGTCTGAAAGAACTGCCAAACTGGGGTTTAGCCCCTTTTAAATAAATACAAAGCACTGTGGGCCTGGAAAATCTGTACTTTGGGAAGCAAGGAGGGGACTTTCTTCTTTGCCCACCACCTTTTTGTGTGACTTTCACCAGGAGGACCTGGTGATCTGCCCAGAAGGATCTTCTTGCTCCTGTGTTGTCCTTTATGGGAGTGGGGTGTAGTAGCAAGGCTCACTGGTGATGGAAGGGATCATTTCCATCTACATAAACCATGCCCAAAATTTACACCTGTGCTTTCAAATTTACTGTCTGGGTGTACAGGTGCCTATTTGCAGAGACAATCGACCCTTTCAACCTACTTATGCAAACTCTGGGCAGATATACATTTTGCAGTCACCATTCAGACAATGAAGCTCTGGTGAAAAAGAACGTCTCTCAACTGAAAATTTTCCACCCAGATCTCAGGAGATGTCTAGTAGTGACTGCTTCTGGTTGGAAACAACTATTCTTAGATCCTTTTAAAATTTCTACTTTCAAAATGAGCCATAACATTTCAGATGTTTAAAAAAAAAAAAAAAAAAAAAAAAAATCTCTTAAAAAGGTAGTTACTCTGTCAAACCTGAATGAGTTTCCAGATTGTTATTTCTTCTAACCAGTGCAACTGACTGTCCCTTCTGATGACCACTGAAGAAGCTGAAAATACTTAATACTAAGTGACTTCCTTACCCTAAAGGGTTGTATCTCCCCTATTAAGACGACCTCTGAGCTGTAAGCAGTTAGGTCTGCTCTTGGGGCAGAGCTCGGTAAGGCTTTGTCAGGCTCTTGTGCCAAGCAATCCCAGCACAATCCTGTGTTCTGGGATGAACCTACAGCGACTTCTAGACTGCTAGAAACTGTTTGGGGATTAAGCTTTGTAAAACCTGAGTCCAAAACCAAGCTGAGAAAAGGAATGTGAGAAAATATTTAATTCTGTGAGGGGCTCAGACACCATAATAAGATCATTCTGTAGAGATCACATACAAATCACAGTCAGCTGTCTGGTCTTCTCCCTGTCCTCCTCCTCTATAAAAAAAATACTAATGTCCCCTGCTTGCATATCACAGGACTAGATTTTCTCTGATTAATATAATGAAGCTTTATACATTTCTCACTGACTCCTGTACAGTGCCACTCTTCAATGAAAGTTGTGTAATTTGATGAGATTCTTCCATAGTCTCTGCGGATTATGACAAACAGAAGCCAAATGCTTTGCTGTTTTAAAATTTTAAGATTTTTATTTAATTAAAAGAAATTCAAATGGCTCGTGTTCAAGTGAAACTGAAAACACGTTAAACTCTGAAGCTCGTTGCTTGCTATTTTAATGTACAGCAGCATTAATATGTAGTTTGGCAGTGGCCTAGAAGTAATTGTTATGGATCAACAGCGAGGGAATAAAAACACAGAGCAATTACTGGAGATTCCTACTTACTATTACCCTACTTGGCATGCTGCTTCAGCTGGTGCCGTGCAGCAGATGTAGCAGAAATACACACAAGCATCGGCCCAACTAGACTAGAAGCAGCTCATGCAATCAAGGAAGAGCGTTGGGCACCGTATAAAGAGCACCTAAAGCCCAGTATTAGGCAAAAGCATTTGCTCAAGTCTATGTCAGTCCGGTAAGACACTTGACCTGACCTCAGGGACAGTAAAACATACGTTGGAATACTCAGGTTGTACAGCACGATCATGGTTCTTTAATAATTTGAATTTTCATATTTTGTCTTCACTCTCCTTGCGGATGCTCCAGAGTGGAGACAAAGTGAAGAGTGAGGAGCCTGGCCTGCAGAATTGGAGCGGATAAGGTATGTGCAGCTGCTGGGAAGAGAGCATTAACATGGACTATTGGGAGTTTGCAGATAGGACAAAGCTTTATGCATCTGTCCTACAACCTGTCCTTCACCATAGGACCCTTTGAAATAGATTTATTTATCTACACTTAGAGTTTTCTATTTATCTACCTCTTATAGAATATCATACAGGTAACAGGAATAAGGAAATGTGTCTCCAAGCCCATTTGATAAGTTTTGGGTTGCTTCCTTAGAAAAGCTGTTGCTGCTTCTTAATATTTTTGTGGCATCCCCAACCTAACAGCATTTCTAGCTGTGACATCGGCTGTTCATCCTTACAGCAGAAATCTGGGGTTTGATATGAGTCCCTCAGCAGAGAAACTCAGGCCACACTCTCCTCCTCTTTCTACCATCATGGTTTTTAAGGACTTAACTGAGTATGTGGAGAGGTGAGAGAACATATATTTCTTAACTAACTACAGGTCAAGTGTCTGTATCAACACACCTGGCCTCTCTCCAGGGTAAGAACAAGCGTTGTTTAAGGAGAAAATGAAAATAAAAATAAAGATGCGGGAACTTAAAGGAATTGTCCCTTTCTGAATGATTTGATGAGCTTATTTTCAATTAGTGGAAACCTGAATGATGAACTTAACTGAAAATTCATGGTTTAGGAGAAGATGATCCAGTCTACTCAGAAGGCTGTTTTGTTGCTATTACAGTGGCATATTTGGTCTCTCTTCTATGTTTGCCAGACAGACTGAAGAGTTAATCTCTTTCTACCTCTGGTCTACATCATATAGCAGTGTTGATGGAAATGTACAGACTTTGGTAGGCTTTAAAATCCATCTTCAGAAGAAACATTTCCAGACTCAAAAAGTTTAACACAAAGGCAGATTTGTGACTCGGAGCAAGCAGGAGATAGCAAGAGATTTGTCATACGCTGAGTATGATGGTTTATTTAGCTGTTTAGTGTCATGGTTGGATTCATTGATCTCTAGCTAGATACATCACAGATAAAATGACAACTAGTATACAAAGATGCTGAAAAATATAAATATCATTTATTATCTTCACGAGGATCTATGCGAGAGCTAGTTTCACAAATATTCACTTATCAGGATGCTAGATATGATGACTGTC
This sequence comes from Strix aluco, assembly GCF_031877795.1. Taxonomy (NCBI): domain Eukaryota; kingdom Metazoa; phylum Chordata; class Aves; order Strigiformes; family Strigidae; genus Strix; species Strix aluco. The sequence continues at coordinate 3,533,822 of NC_133971.1, forward strand.
ATAAAGGAATTAGTTCAGGCATGACAGTATTTCATGTTGAGACAGAAGGGGTAAAGCTGTCTGGTCAGTGCTTTTGTGGAGATGCATGCAAACCCAATCTTCTGTATACTCCGTACGACACATTAGCTGTGCTGAATTAAAATACTATGACAACCTTAAATGTAATGAAAAGTTGAGAAAGCAGCACTGCTTCCCCCTTGGTTGTTATTTTGGTTATTAAGAGATGAAGATCAGTAGCTTGAGTAAAACAGTACATCCGTGGCAAGTGATAGATTTATTTGTCAGCACGTAAAGACTGCATTCAAATTCTTTCCGAAGTTTGGATTTTTGAACAGCAGCAGCAGCTTCAACAGAGACCTGGGGGCGAGGAGCTCTAAACCAGCATGGTGAGCAGCTGGGTCGCAGGGTCCCACCTCCAGCAACATTAGCTGCTCCGACATCTTCCCCGGCGTTCGCAGGGCTCCAGGTGTGACACGGGGTAAGGTGGCAGCAGCGGCTCCTGTGCCCCTGCCCAGCTGCGCTGCCTGGGCCGGCGGTGAGCCCTCTCGGGGCACAGGACCCTCCGCAGCTGGGGACGGGAGCCCAGCCACCTCCTGGAGCTGGTTTCCCAGCTGGCACAGCTGGGATCCTCTGCGGCGTCCACTGCTGAGCTGGCGTCGTGCTCTGCACCACCAGTCTACATCTCTGGCTGCTGTAGGAGCTCAAGCCAGGGAAATAAATTTAGCAGCTAAATAGGGAAGCGTTTAGCTTTCTCCAAACAATCCCAATATTGAGCGTCCTGGGACTTGCTGTCCCTGCTGCATTAGATGGCCGAGTGCTTGTTGCGTGCCCCTCGCAGGACTGTCCTCGTTACCTGACGTATCTCTAACGCCAGCTCTGGCAGGCTCCATTCAGGTCTAGACCAAATATTGGACCAGCTGATGAAATCACAGCCAGCTTCTTGGCTCCTGGTCTGGAAATTGTAGGATGGGCGTCACTTTCCGAGCTGGAAACAAACGAGCAGACGTGTGTTGCACATTGCTTATCACGTACTGCATGCGCGCCTGTGGCCTCTCCTTGAGTGACTCTGGAAGCACATGTGCAACCGGGAGTGGAAAAAGGCAAAGTTACTCCTTCCCTGATTGAAAGCCGGAAAAAAGTAAGGCTCCAACAAATGCCAAAACCTTCTGGACTTATTGAATATATGTGGGGAAAGCAATAACAGCTCTTCTCTGCGGGTGCCACCATAAAGGAGTGTAATAAAAGCAGTTGCGTTGTTCTTGACATTGCTTGGTTTCGAAGTACTTCATCTGGTAAAACTTTTCATAAAGTAAGACAGCAGTTACTAACAGCAGAGCTGTCACAAAGCTTGAGAACCTACTACACAAAAATAAAAAGTGCACATGACAAGGCTTTACACAGATAAGGCAGGGAGAAGGTAAAAACACAGAGGAATTTGTAGATAGTCTAATGCTGATGAGCCAATTTTCCATTTTTAGAGAGCTCACTACTATCTACTGATTAGAATAAAATGCTGGGAGAAAAAAAGGAAAAAGTGAGACAGGCAGAGAGAAAAAGAAAAAAATAATTTTTCAGGCTACTGAGTACACAAATAAGAGCTCTGATACTGCAGATATGATAGACATGCAAGAGGTTACCAAAAGTATAATTTCATAAAAATTGGAAGTGTGCTTTTGGTGAGAGATCACAAAAGACATGCTTCACATGTGGGGGGGGGGGGGGGGGGGGGGGAAAGCAAGAAATTTTATGCGTTTCATCACTTTCCAAGGGTTTGAAGCACCAGGAGGAAGAGAAGAACTAACAGGTACTTTGGAATTGCAGCCAGAATGAATGGACTCTACAAGCTAAGGAACTTTTCTTGATTTCAGTTGTATGTGAACTAAATCTATGGTTAAAAGCACACTGTGAAAGTTTTTGGATTTTTTTTAAACAATGGAACATTAAAAAAGCAGACATTATTTGTTAAAGAATGAGGTGAATGAGATGACTTCATGGCTGTACATGCCTTGAAAGGGTAGGAGTACATCCAGTTGAAGGAGAGGTTAAAGATGTCCAGGGGAATAGAGAATATTTCAGCAGTATAGAAAGCACAGCTGAAAAATCATCTAGTGAATCATGACCACAATTTCCTTTCACCTCTGTTAGGACTGAAAAGGGAACACTTCCCACTACCTACTGGGGGGCATTTCTGAAGAAATGGATGCCAAATATTCTCTAGTGATCGATGTATAAGCAGAATTATGGCTTGTATCTTTGGGGAAAAAAAGAGCTCATGTTCCTTAAATTGGTTTTGTAGAAGAGGCCATGTCACACATCTTGCTGCTGAGGTGGGTCCCAAGAAAGCCAAGAGCATTTTTGTGTTAGAAAGCGGGGACGTGGAGCTTTGGGCTGCTCAAGGGCTATTTGCTGCCTCCTACCCACCACCCCATCTGTGCACATCAGGCTGGTTTATTTGAATTATTTCTGTCATCCCCTTCTGCAGGTTTGGGAAAGGTGGGTAATGCAAATGTGGTGATGGGAAGGGTCTTGCTACAGGAGAGCACAGCACAGAGCGGTCAGGGCTTACATGGGCTCTTGCAGAGGTTTTTTGTCACTGGCTCAGGGTGCGTCAAATCTGGTGGTGCCCAAAAGTGTTTGCACCACCGTGCTGACCCTGGAAGCAGCGTGCTTGCATTTAATTTAATTAAAATTAGAGGACCCTCTGTGGAACCACTCCGCCGTCTCCGTGGCTGTAGCACAATGAATTTGGGCCAGGGTAATCCACTGGTTTACCATATTTCCAGGGTTCATGAATGACAGTCTCTACCTCTGTCACTCCCCTGTGACAGAGACCAAATACCGTTCCTTCTTCTGCACCTCTGCCCGAAGTCATGCCCCACCGCCTGTCGGTCATCACCAACACCCCATGTCCCCTCCACCTTGTGTCCACCCCTCTCCCACCCGTGTGTCCTCCCTCCCTCTCCTCCCCGCTCCCATGTCCTGCTGGGTTACCATCCTCCCACCTCCACCTCCTCTGCTCTCTGCTAACCTTTTGTTTTCCTCCTCAGACAATCACACTCCCCAGAGCACATTTCTTTCTCTTGCACAGAATGGGGAAGGAAAGATACACTGGTAGTTCCTGTTCCCCTTTTTCTTTTATTTTTCTGGTCCCAGGTAAACAAGGCAGATGATCCAGTGTTTTCTCTATTTCATGGGTTTTGTCAGGGAGCAGGTAGAAGCACACTGGATCATCTGCCTTGTTTACCTGGGACCACACCAAAATAGTTGCTGGTTTCAGCCCTTCAACTATTTCTGCCCTGCTGGTCAGAAAACAAGAATACTGAGAAGGCAGAATTCTCCACATTTATGTCTGCAAAGTAGCTTATTGCCTGACATCAACAATCTTCTCTGTTTATACCCTTTTTTAGACATTCATAATTAACATTTACCAGCTAAATGTAATTACTTCTGCAGCATTATAGGTTTATCTCTTCTTTTCATTGCATTCTTTAAAATATTTTTAGTTGTAAGAGAGTAATTTTATATCTCTTTTAATGGAGATCGTAGAAACAGAAACAATTATTTTAAAAAGATTTTTTTAACTGAGAAATAATGAAATAGATGGTCTGGCAGGTACCTGTCCATCCCATCCCTCTGAGACCAGCTGTACTTTTTTCATGTCTTCTTTGTCTAAAAAACCCTGCCTGAAATAGAATTGTAAAATATTAAGAAAAGGTATCAAGGGTGTGGCAGTAATGCAGCACCCCTGCCCTGTGGTCGGTGTCTTACATGGTACTTGGGCCTTTTTTGAAGGCTCTGGGTGGTGACTCAGAACATATTTGCTAAATATCCGGCTCTACAACAGACTGTCCATTTGTCCTTGGGCCAGTCACTAAGGGTATTGTTATTAAATGTGAAAGGATTCAAAATCACTTCAATTATTTAAAAAAACTTAATCACTTGTCTCTCTCTGTGATTCATTTCCATGTTTTCTCCTATCTTTTACCTTGTGCATTTAAGGCTTGTCATGACAGGTGCTGTCTCTTACTATATGTTTGTAGATTATGAAGGATAATGGGAAATTGCCTGGGTGGAACTCATGACATATTACTAAACTAGAAATAACGAATGAGTTTTAGTAATTATAGTAGATGGCAGAGCGCACCTAATTTTCATGTATTGTCTGAAGAACTATATTTGTTGTTGAAAGCATACCTCAATTTCTAAGCTGCTTTTCAGATATTTCACTTTCCAACACTCTTCAGCTTGAAATCTTCTTCTGATATTTACTTTTGCCCATTTATTGAGCTCGGGCCTATAGTTTCGCTCTTTATTCTCTCTGTCTTGCATCAAGACTGTATGTATCCCTCTGTCTTGCATTCTCACTGCAATCATGCATAAAGTCCTTGGGAAAGTCCTTGTGTTCTTTTTTGTGGATGAAACATGGACTGAATTTATGGTGGCAGGCTGATTCCTGTTGACTCTTTGGTTAGATCTGCAGGAGCAAGCACAAACCCTATAATACCCTCAACAGACTGTGCAGCCCCCAAGGCCATGGTCATGTTATGTGCTGTATCAACGCCTCCTTCACCCGCCTCTGTCAGAAATGCAGGGGACTGACTGAGTGGATGGCAAGCTGGACATGAGTGCAACTTCGCAGCAGTGAAGTCCTGGCTTCCATCAGCAGGAATATAACCAGCAGATTAGGGATGTGATTATCCCACTCCACTTGGCACTTCTTAGGCCATACCTTGGAAAACTCAGAATCGCAGAATCACAGAATCATCTCAGTTGGAAAAGACCTTGAAGATATCCAGTCCAACCATGAACTTCACACTGACCGTTCTCAACTCCACCAGATCCCTCAGCGCTGGGTCAACGCAACTCTTCAACCCCTCCAGGGATGGGGACTCCCCCCCTGCCCTGGGCAGCCCATTCCAACGCCCAACAACCCCTTCTGCAAAGAAATCCTTCCTAAGAGCCAGTCTGACCCTGCCCTGGCGCAGCTTGAGGCCATTCCCTCTTGTCCTGGTGCTTGTTCCTCGGGTCAAGAGACTCATCCCCCCTCTCTGCACCCTCCTTTCAGGTAGTTGTAGAGGGCGATGATGTCTCCCCTCAGCCTCCTCTTCTCCAGACTAAACCCCCCCAGTTCCCTCAGCCACTCCCCATCACACCTGTGCTCCAGACTCTGCACCAGCCTCGTTGCCCTTCTCTGGACACGCTCGAGTCATTCAGTGGCCTTTTTTGGAATGAGGGGCCCAAGTCATTGAGGTGTGTCCTGACCAGTGCCAAGTCCAGGGGTAAGATCCCTTCCCTGTCCCTGCTGGCCACGCTAGTGCTGATACTGTCTTGGTCCTTTTGGTTCAAGAGAGAAAGACCACCAGATCCAGAGGAAGACCACCAAGATGATGAAAGTGTTGGAGAACTCAATGTATGTAGACAGGTTGGAGGAACTGCTCAGCCTGGAGAGATGGTGGCTCAGGAGGTTCTAATCATGGTCTTCCAATATGTTGAAGGTGGTTGTGGAGAATAAGTTATCCTCACTTCACAAAGATGCATGGTGCCAAGGTATGAGGCAACAGGCACAAGTTGCTTGAGGTAAAATTCTGCCTGGATGTTAAAAATATTCTTCACAGTGAGAATACTCAAACATGGGATATTTTGCTCAGAAAAGTGCTGGAATCTCACCTGAAGACTTGAGTTGATGTGGCCCTGGATAACCTAATCCAAGGCCCTGCTTTCAGTGAAAGGTTGGATCTGATGAACTATATAGATTTTGCCAACCTGGAGTTTTCTATGGTTCTGTGATTCTATATTTCTTTTATTCTCTCCACTGTAAATACATCCATACCCTGACTTCGTGCTTAAATAGAGCTATGTTTTTTCCAGTATACTGGCATTACAGGCATATTTATATATATAATGCGCTTTCTTTGAAGGAACTGTTGAATTAATCTTTTTTCCAGAAGGAATTAATGTGATAGCACCTATATTTTTCTTGAGGAAGGTGTAAAACTAAACAACCAGTATGCTGTGCTGATTCTTTCATATTACCAGGTTGATTATCTCCCTGCTTTGCACAGAGGTCAACTCTCCAGTCATCCATGTTGCATCTATACCACCTGTGTCCCAGTCTCTGCTTGGAGGTGAATTAGATGGTCTTCTGGTGAGACACACAGGGTGGCACTTGCTGTATCCAGCATGGATATAATCTCCAGCAGACACTTTCCAACACTCCAAAGCCACTTCAGTAGTCTTGTTTCTTCCTCCACCCTTTCTCCCCATCCCTCCACTCAAGTCAAAAGTGTGGGGTGTGTTAGAAAGTGGGGTATGACAGGAAAGATCTTTCTCCATGGTATGTCAATATGCAGTATGCATACAAGCTCTTCACCTAAAGAAAGAAGTGTATGTTCAAGCTGGTCTGTGTCCCTTTACTTTTGAGGTGATCTCTAAGACAGTATAGCCTGAATTTCTGTATGAATATGGAGAAAATATTTGGATCAGCAGCATACTCTTCATGATTATAAGAGCAGATGAAATTTAAAAAAAAAATGGCTTTGTAAAACATTAATGCAGCAGATGCTAGGGCGACACATTGTCATATCAGGCAAAGAAAATACTGCTGAGGGTTTATGTATAAGAAAGTTTTGAAGCGACGGTGGAGCGTATTACTCTGTTTCATGTCAGATAACACCACTGAAATGGGAAAATATGTCAAGACTGAATGTCATACCTTTGGGTAGCCTCGTGCGTTTCTGACATGGAATCTGTTATACCAACCTGAAAAATGAATACTTCTTCAAAGCCTTCTGAAGTGCCCAGTTTGTCCTAATATATGCATATTCCAGGTATTTAGGTTATAGCACACCAGCATCATCATCCATGACTAATACATTCTTTACACTGAGAAAAGCTTTACTAAGTACAGGCCTGGATAGCAAAGTGTTCCTGGAGTGAAGATATTTGAAAGACATTTTAATTCGGTGGCACCATGCAGAGGGCATTAATCTTTCTTGTGATTTCCTCTATTGTAACAAAGAAAAAGATTTTTAATGTGCAAACCTCGTTAAATCAATCATCCTTGGGAATTTAGATGCACAGTATGATAAAGGCAACAACTTTCAATACCTAGAGGCAATTTTTTCCATATGTTTTGGATGTTGGGGTTTAGGAAAAATAAGCATTTAAATGGATTTTTTGATCCTATTTAAAATATAAAATTTTAATTTAAAGGTGCCCTACTTTAAGATAAATAATGTAAATAAAGTTCACAATTATTACAATGGAATATCAACCTGTATTGTGCAAACTTTTTGGTGCTTTCAGTGCACAATCTGAATGGTTTTGGAGAGAATGGTCTAAGTTATCGATTATCTAGTGCTCCAGCAATATGATACAAAACCATGCCAAATATTGAAAGAAAAAATTGGGTTTTAGACATCCTTGAATTTACTGAAAATTTAAGTAAGTCTTTGAGCTATTGTGTTTCTTCTGTTCCTGAGGTTTAGCAAGACATCTTTATTCAATAACAAATTTATACAATCTTTTGTATAAATCTTTTAAACTGTTTGCAAACCTAGAATTGGGTTCTTTATTTGAAGAAAGTAGAAGTGTAATACTATTTGAAAAAGTCAATGATTATGTCATTTTGCATCACAAAGAGATGGCTGACTATGACTAATCCTCAGGCATTTGTCAAGCCTAGGCTTCCCATGGGAGAAGATTTTTACTAAGCGCCATAGCCTTTAGAGCAAACTAGGACATTTGATGTATTTCCACATGGATAACAGCATTACATGACATCTAAGTAAACTTACATTATCTATTAATTGACAGCTTAGATCTGACTGGCTCAAGGGGAACAGACAACTGTGTGAAGGCTGAGGTAAGGTTAGAGGACGAAATATCAATTGTCACTGGGTTATATCTCATGAGACAACTAGCAGTCCAGTTTTGTAACCTGGATTTAGGCTGATATCATGATCCTTTTCCATTCTCTCCTTTAGAGAAACATACTTTTTTTCAAATAGGAAAGACCATGCACACTCAAACGAGATGATCTTTTTTTCTTTAATTGTGTGGCTAATATGGTATAATTTCAGAAGATTTTAAGAGACGCTTAATGTATTTGCATAATCAAGTCCCTTTAGACTATTTTGCAGCTCTGAACAATTATACACTCCACTATATAATAGAGAAGAGGCTCAGGAAGCTTTGTGTCTCTCTGCTGTGTTTCTCTCCCTGAAACAAAGCACCTCAGTTACAATGGACGGAAAAAAAAAAAAAAAAGAAGAAGAAGAAAAAAAGAGTAATATACTGTTTACATGCAGTTTAAAATGCCTTAATTAGGGTTGGTGAACTACTGAGTAGAGGTTTTTTTGAGAAAAGACCATTTTATGCAATGCTTCTGTATGAAGTTAAAGGATAAACTTTGTATAACCTTTGTCTTCATCACCTTCTACATTTGTTTATCAAGGACTGTCTTAAGGGAGTAGCTGGTGTCAGAGCATGAAATACAGTCTTCTTACAGTCTTTGTACAGTCTTGAAGATGACAAACAAAAAGAATTGGATGAGAAGGCAGATGAAAAATACTCATGGCACTAGAATTCCTTTTAAAAAATAAAAGTTGCCCTCCTCGACCTCAGTCTGTCTTTGGGACTGACTAGGTTGTCTTTTTCACTTGTGATTGAAGGTAAAACCTGTCCACTCCTGCTCTCACAGGACCGTGAGCTCACACATCCTGGTATGGGAAAGAGCAGAGATTCTCAGGTTTTGAGCTCAAGCAATGCCTCCAGGCCATCTCCATCCTGACGCCTCCTGAGGCCATGCAAACTCCTGGCAAGGAGCCCTAGGTTTTTTAGACTAACTGTCCTCCACAGTGGATGAGCAAAACCAGTATTCATCATCCCTCATCTAGTGGAAGAAGGTGTGTCGTCTCTTTGGTCAGAAAGACTGGACACTGCTGGCACAGTGCAACTGAATGGAGCTCTGAAAAACACACCTTCTGAGAAATTTGTCACCAAAAGCCTGGTGGCACCAGTGTGCTCCTCTTGCCTCAGGTCTAAAAGCAAAGATGATTTATGATGATGAAGCCCTCTGTAAAAGCATTAAGCCTTTCTGCATGCACAGGGGTGGGAAGGGTAAGACTATGGACATGGGCAGCGTCTATGAAACAGCTGATGTGGTTACAGTTCAAACCCAACCTCCCCTTCTGGCTGGCCACTTGTGGGCTCACACCTTTGGGTCTTTACAAAAATGACACCTAGATGAAGCATAAGAAGATAGTAATCTAGTCTCTCTTAGTATCTTTAACTGTTAGATTTATTATTAATTATTAACTAAAAGGCAATAGGCATGACTAATTCTACTAAACTGAAGACACAGTTGCTTCCTTAAATTTATCTTATGAAACTTTTTTTGATGAGATCAATAACAAATTTCAATATTTTCACCAGTACTTCAGCTGGTGGCAGCAGGACTACAAAAAATGGTAAATACTGCAAGCATTTCATAATGCAGCGTACTTTGGCCTGTGTTGTGGCTCAGTTATTAAGTGTTGTAATGTTTAGATTGGCTCTGGTGTGAGCTCTGTACAGGTTTGTTATCAAAGCTATTGTAAATATAGTCTTTTTTCTCACATGACGTCTTTCACTGCATATGTTTTACAGACTGGGAAATGAAGTATTGCCGACTGTCTAGGAGTCCATATTCATTAAAAAAGACAATAACAAACCAAATATGCAGAATTTCTGACAATTCTGTCACACCACAAACCACAGAGGAGTTTCTTAACAGCAGAAGACAGGTAAAGAACAACAGAAAACAATTAATATAATGAGGAGGTATGATGAAAACAAAGGCAATGGCCTTGTTAGTGAAACAAATGCTGAGAAGGCTACTGTAAGGTAGATGAAAACAAGGTATCAACTAATAAAAGGGCTTTAAGGAAGCCCTGGGTCAATATTTTCAGACATATCTAATAAATAATTTATTTGTCACTTACAAATGCATTTTTGGAAAATGTGTTGGGTGTAAATTAGATTTTCTGAATGCATTTTGTAGCCATTAAGGATTCGATCTTAACTTATTCTAATGTTAAAAATAAGTCTAAAAATGTGAGAGAGTGCCACAGTTTGAAACCGGCTGTGTCCCTGATGATGGATGCAGAGGGTCTGTGACCCCCAAAGAGCTTGCGGGGTACAGGGAATGCCGTGGGCACACAACCCCCCCATGGCCGCACCTCGCCTGGCAGCACAAGCCAACACCATTCCTCAGTGGGAAGAGAAAGAGAAAAAAAGGAGGGAGTCCTATAAAAGTTATTTTCCCCCCAATACGTGTACCCAGGAATATCTTGAACTGCCTCTGCTGCAATTTCCTGGCTGCTCTGTACGTCAGCTGTTTTCCAAACTCAAGAAGCGGGCGCAGGACGGACACACACACCCCCCCCCCCCCACACACACACACCCCACCCCTCCCTTTTATGTTATCTCACTCTCAGATTAGAGAACTTTAATGAGACTTTAGAAGAAAAAATACTGTCATACAGAAACAAAAGCAGTAAGAAGGGGCAGGCTGCAAATTCACTGTTCAGGTTTAGTAATTTGAAGATCCTTTCATTAAATCTTCCATTTTTCCAGAGTTCACAGGCAATTCTAAACCTGGATTTCAGCACATGTTAGCTTGGGGAAGCTATTACTTTAATAACTGTGCACTGACATGCATGGTTTTTTACCAAGTGGAACTATAATGTCTTGCAGACATGTAGGCAAAACAGTGGATTTTTTAGGATCTGAGAAAGTACAAGTTGTAAACATAGTGCAGTAAAAATGCCTTTTTCTCTGTTTCCCATTGGCTGTTTGTCAATTTGTTTCCTTCCCACACTCTCCCAGCACTTGGTGTATCCCTCCTTAAGCCAGCGATCCTAAGATGCATGAGGTTTGGACATTTCACTCAGCCACTCTTGTGCTGCAGCACAAATGAATAGAAATATGGAATGCTAGCTAGAAAACAAATCTGCTATACATTGCCATACACTACAGCACCCAAGCATTTGTTCAAGATTTATCACTCTAGGGAACAAAATAGATCAACCTTACAGCGAGTAACATAGAGGTAACAATTAAAGATGTAGTTTTTTTCTAAAGAGAAATGCTGGTTTGGGGCACACATTTGTTTTCCTTTAAATCATAATCTTTAATCACACTAACCTTGCAGACAGCCTGTATAAGCTACACAACTTACTGCAAATATTGAATATTGACTTTCCCATTTGTCCTTTTCCCACAGGGAAAAACTCATGTGGAGTTTGCCCTGTCTACTGCCATGTCAACTTATTCGTTATAGAAATATGAAACACTCTCTTGAAAAACACCAGGTTACCAGGCTAGGAATTTCTCTATACTCTTCCTGGGCTGTGCTTTTGTGGGAGCAAATATTATCCCTCATGTGGATGTCTCCAGGAAAAGGTGTAGGTGAGCATGACATGGTCTGAGTGTTGGCAGAGGAGACGTGCACATACTTTCCTTCCTTCTCAGAAGTCTCATGGCTTACTTGCACAAAGGATTTTGGGCAGAAAAGTGTGAAAATCCAGCGTTTCAGCTGCACCAAGCATCGTTGTCTCTCTGGCTGTGGAGGCCTGGACAGATACAGAGATTATCTCCAGCTAGCTGTCTGGTGGTTATTGGCCTAGCCTGGAAAGGCTCAAGTCAGCTACCAGATAAGTACCATAAGGTTTCATCCTCTGAAGAGAATTTAGGTATATAGTGAAAAAAACAAGGCTGTCTGCCATATTACCCATTTGAGGTGCTCTGCTTTTCAGCACACGATACTTACCAAGACTGTCATAATTTGCCATGTCTGCCCTGTTGTGTAAGAACATGTTTAGTGGGACCCTCAAGTTCCTAAGCTCTGCCAAGATACCAAGTCCAGCAAGGCTTACATGATGAACATCGATTATCTGAGCCTCTCAGGCATATTGTTTCTGTTTTTCTGCTACTTCTTGATTTAAAATACTCCTTAACAAGAGCCTTCAAATATGGAAGTCCTGAAGAACATGATGGAGGTCTCAGCTTCTCCACTGACACACCCCTGCCCACCCAGCTGCTAACAGGGACTATAAAAGGTTTGAATATGTCTTGTACTATGTCAACAGTTTGCAAAGGCTGTAAAAAACTCCCCGTTTTTGCTGTCTCTTGACTCTGGGTGGTAAAGACACTTTTGGTCAAAAATCAACCATTAGCCAGCAGTTACCCAGGCTTGTTTTTTAGGTTTACGTGCATAGCCCATGGAGTAGTATGAAAGTATCGTGGCACACCTGAAGCAGAGATGGAGGGACACCACACAGGCACCTTCCCCTCAGCTCCATAAATTCATTTACCTGGTTATACTTGCACTCAAAAGCAAGTGCTGCCTTTATGTCTGTGTGCACTTCTGCTTATCAGCATCATAAAAGTTCACAATCTGGCAAGGCTGGTAACGATTAAAGCAGTAGGAAGCACCACAGTCTGTTTGATAGGCTCTGACACCCAGGGTTAGTCCCATACTCCTTACTTGCAAACCTCTCATTTTAAGTCATATTTTCTTCAAGTTAGTGGGAAAAAAGCAAGGAATGCAGGTCAGTGTGGAACATCAAAAGGCCACTGCTCTCCCCAGGGGTGAAGAGAAAAGGAAAAAACCAAAAATCGCATTTTATTCCAGAAGCTTTCAAGAAAAACAAAAGCTGCAGCTCTATTTTACAAAACACACTTAAACAACCTAACACTGAATTATTCATGCCTGTTCTGAAACACAAGCTTTATAACCCTGAATTAATTGCCCTTGGTGGTGAGTATATCTGGTCTCATTGTAAATACTTTGCCAATTGAAATACAAACATGTTCCGCACAAAAAAAGATGTTAACGCAAACAGTGTCATAAGTTTAATAATATTGTCACCTCTTTCTTTCTAATCACTTCGGACCAAATTTTATTTCTGAAGCTGGTAGACTGACTGGGTTTTCACTGGTGTAGCTCAGACCATAGTTTTTCCCACTGTCCACATTTCTGGGGGGAGTTCACTGCTTCTGCCAGCTCATAGACACAATCTGATTTTCCATTTGTCTTATCAAACTCCCTCTGCTGGGATTCTTCTGCAGGTAATAATCATTTTGTAGGATTTCAAGATGGGACATTTCCCCATTCACCTCCTGTTGCTAGCCAGCCACCTGACATCTATGACAAGGTACATCATCTTGGAACACACACGTTCCTGAAATCAGCGTCACACCTGGAAATGAGGTGTCCATAGCAGCTTGCTTCTCCACTGCTATGATGTTAAAAAAAAAACAACATAAAGAGAAAAATAGATTTGGACTTTTCTGAAACAAAAGCAAACCCCTGCCTTTTGCGGTAATGGAAAACAACTTCTTTGCAAGGAAGCTCTTCTTTTGCCAGTGTTCTTGACCAGGTCTTGATCAGGTACTTTCTCCACTGACACCTGAACCTCAAGTGCATTTGTTGTAAATACAAGGAAACCTCTGCAATTGTTTGCAGAGATTAGGTGGTTATATTTTAAATCAAACCCTGTTGTCCAGTGTTGCCTCTTAATGAACAAAAGTTGTTCCTCATAAGAAATACAGTCTACTTTCTTAAAAAAACCCCACACCTGTGCCCTGTTTCCTTTAACTAGGCTTTTGAGAGATACACACAAAACAGAATTTCATCTCTCCCCAGAAGTCAGGGTGACATTTAGCTAATGGTCTGAATCCTCAGCTGCATTGAGCTCCTGCACAGCACTTTTGATGTGAGTGGTGGGAGGAGAAGGGCGAGTCATTCATTTCCAGGCTGCTCTGATCCCACGGCTGTCATTTAGGCTTTAGGGTCCTGCTGGCATCAACAGTCACATTAGGCAATCATCCATGGCACTGTGCTGTTTGCTCCAGTCTTATCCCCGATGGAGGGGAGGGAAGGAAATGTTGGAGAGCTGGAGCCAGCCAAAGGCCACCAAAGGCTTTCTTTGCTGAAGAGGGACCTTCAGCTGCCTGACAGGCCTGCGTTAAGGCTCTGCTCTGTGGCTTAACACTGGGATTTCAGTGGCGAGGGGGAAATGAGAGTCGGAGGGTGGGTGCTGTGCTCCTCCATCAGTCAGGGCCATAGAGACATGGGTCTGCTCGCTCTTGGCTCTTCCTTCCTTGCAATCCCCTGGAGCAGCCTCCGTGGCTGAACATTTGCCCTTCTGTGTCTAAAATAACTGTAGATCCAGTCTTGACCGTTGCTCCACATTTTTAGCGTTTCCCACGCTGAAACCTGGAGGGAGATCCTGATGTCTGCACACCCAGACGCACCCTTTGCTTGCATCACACCTTGCCACCATATTTGCCCTCTCCTTATCAAACTCCTTCCTTCTGCCTGCAATAATTCAGATCCACAGTGATGTGGAAGTTCATGTCAGGTTTGGGCAAGGTTAACTAAAATAAATGATGTTACTGTGTGATGAAGCTTCAACTGACTTTAATGGGAGGCTCATGCAGAGTTTTTATGATCTCACCCCAAATGCCTACCTGGAAAGTCTTTGGAGGGGGTGGAAGCTGAGGGCAGACAAGCATCCTAATCTGTTGGTGTAATTGGAAGCTGTAGGTTTAAGCCAGTTTATAGTGGTTTGCACTCTTAGTTTGGTGATGTGCTGTCTGCTTTTCTTCTCCATGTGGAGAGGGCAAAGCACTTTCCATACGCACTAAGCTCACTGGCAGCCCAGGTCACCCAGCGAGCATCACGATTATCCAAATATTGGGGTGCACAGAGGAATGTGGCATTCCTCGCAGGGATGGGAAAGGCATGCCACCCTTTTCTTTTACAGCCTTTATTTTTTATTTTTTTTGAGCTGTGACATACCATATCCTACGTGGCAGGTGGCATGACACAGATGAGAAGCCAGAGTGAGAAATGGCTTTCCTTTCACTCTGAGGCGTGACATATGCTGGGAGATGCTTCAAACCTTATTAAGGCTCTTATTATTGTGCTACCTAATGATTGGTGTATATATAAAATATTATTGTGTTTTACAGAGACACCCAAATGTTCAAGAGCAACTAATGGGTTTGGACATGCGACTGGCAGCTGATTCCCCTGTCTTTAAAAATCAGGTTGCTTCAAAATTTTTCAGAGACTATGCAGCTAAAATCTAGTGCCTTTGAAAATGTAAGCTATTTTTTGCCAGTCTGGTGTTGTGGCCCCTGCACTTTAAAACTAAGGGTTTTATTCCTCAGAAAAAGTACTAGCAATTATCTTACAGCATATTTTCCTGGTAAAGGAAACCCACATTAGATGTGACAGCCAGGTGGACAGAAAAACATGTAAACTCAGGGCCAGGCAAGGATATAGTTAGAGGTCCAAGAGGAAGCAGAAATGTAAGGCGAAGCTTGCCGTGTTCATCGAGGTCAGAAAGATATAGCAGTGTGTCTGATCTGCATACACAGGGCAGGGTCAAGGCACTAAGAATAAACACCACCGCTGTGTATTTCGGTTGTCACACGTTATAATTGCAAGCTTGATCTAAATGTTATGAAAAAGTACTACGGTCGGGTTGTTCCTCATATAAAAACATAAACCTTTTCTCTCTCCATTTTGTACAGATAAACAAAGCCACTTGCTTAAGACAAGATACTTGTAATTAAGGCTTTCCATATCCTACACGTTTAAGTTATCCTACACGTACAGACTACGGGTGTACATAGGGAATGACAGAGGAAGACGCTGCGCTCGTACATAAATCAAACTGCCTTATTTTATTTCTGCCATCGCTGACTCCTCTAAACATCGTGCAAACAAAATCGGTGGCTAAAGTGGTGGAGAAGGCAGGCGTAACAAAGCAGGAGCCATGAAGCAACCGTATTTTCTGTCTCTCTCGGTGGCAATGCAGTTTACCCAGAAGGGGGAGATATCAGCCTGCATCCTGCAGCAGCGAGCACCCAGCCCGTATTTCGGCTCCTGCTCGAAATTTGTCTGACAGGGAGATTTCAACACAAACCATGCAATTTGGTGCTGGAGCACGCTGGACCTCATCTGCTTAAAAAGATGCACAGATATAGTCATCACACTTCATAATTTAATAAACTGCTAAAAAATTGCACACGTTTTCATTTTAGCAACTTAGGTCCCGCAACTAAACTCACGATGCTACAAAGACATTTGAATTTTTCACTAATATGTCATGAGCACTGCACCCATTGCAAATTAATGAGTCTCTGAATAGCACTGTGCATTTGTCATTTGAATTTATGCTAATGCACTGAGGTCTCCTGATGATGTTGATAGTCCACAGCAGCTGCTCAAACTATAGAATATACACGCATGTTCCTCCACTTTTTATTCATCTTTCCTTGGATTTTTCTGGTCTATCATTTGGGTTGCAGTCCTGCAGCTGGTTATTGATAGGGCTGCTAATTCTCTTTGACTTTACACTACAGGCTTGACCCCCAACCCTAAGCAGAAGTAATGGACCAGTGTTGAGAGAATTATGTACATCACACAGCAGCAACCTCAGACCAGCGGGTCAAAAGGAGTTCATTGAGAACCAATGGTATTTACAAAGAGTGTTGGCATGGTAACTGATAACTTTTTTTCCCCCCAAATGAATTATATCAAGTATAATTTATTTCAATAAGTCAGTCTGAGGCTGTGACTGCACTCACATAAATTATATGTCGTGGTAGATGGCATTTGTTTTCTTCTGCATGTACGAAGAAGTAAAGGCCTGTCGTTTACCCTTCCCACCCAGAAGAGGAGAGCATGCAGCAGCCGGCGTATGGTAGTGACTGCAAGATGCTGGCCAAAGGCTAGATGACAACCTTTCCATCCAGAGTTCAGGCAGTGCCGTTGGGTAATGAAGAACAGTGTCAGAGCGAATCCACATGGGGTCCTGTCAAAGAAACAAAGAAAAGAACTGCTAGGGAAACTAGTAATAAAAGTTTCAAAATATTTATCTGTGAGCTGTTGTATATGGGAAGTTAGAATATTCCAGAGCAGACTACAGGCTTTACCAACTTTAGCTCCAAACATGACAATTATAGTGCCGCTAATATACCCAGGAAACAATTATTTGAGCTGCCTAATCATTTTCAAATGACTCAGAAAAATCAAGCACAGAGATGAAATAAGTAGCACAGATACAGAAAATGCAGCTTGTTAAAAGTCACTCCATTTTTTATACTCTTCCAGGTTTCACAGGGCCAGGGAGGCTTAGTAGTTTAATTTTGAAACATCTGGGAGCAGCGATGCTGTACAATATACTATGGCCTTTTGTTTGCAGCAGGTTCTTTTCAAGGGAACAAAGCTGTGTCACATGAGGGAACTTGACTGAATTATCTGATAAATGTCAAAATTAGACAGATGCATTCTGCCGTCTCTTAAATACTATCAGGAAAGGGTTTTAAAAAATTAACCAGTTCATCTCTAATATCAGAGAGGAGCTCTGGAGCTGAACAATGGCATATAGAAAACGAAAAGAGAGCAGACTGACTCCACGGTCTTAAAGCAGCACCGAGCAGAACTCTCAGGAGAGCTACTTAATATATATATATGTCTATACATTCTAGCACCCTTCCCAGGGTTAAAGGGCCGCTTCAGAGAAATGCGTTTCAGTAAGAAGCAGCAAATAGCTACTTTCCTATAGCACTGCAGTTTTCCCATCAAGGAGGGTAAAGACATTTTCACTGTTCTCAAAAAACTTTGAAATGTAAACTTGTTCGATTGATGGCTCCTTCTGGTCCTGGCAGCCTTTTTGATAGCTGGTGCTCTTTCTGGAATACTTGTTAAAAATGTCTCTGTAGCAAAGATGTTGTGTTTTTTTTTTTTTTTCCCCATGTGATTTTTTTTTTTTTAAAGTCAGTGCATGGGAGAGTGGAGATAGGCTCTTGTCTTCGATGCAGCAGACTGACAGGTGAACACCTACTCTCGCTGCCCTTGTACATTGTAATACTTTACGAGATTAGACCGCCTGAAAGCTGTTTTTTCAGTCTAAACCTTCAATCCTCTTTGAACACGACTGTTCGCAGTGACTTTTGCTCAGGAAAACTGGCCATGGCATTGCAGGCTGTGCCGGAGGCTGCGTGTGTGTCAAGGTCAGAGGCAGCTACGTGCACCAGCATCATTTAATGCCAGTGCCATCTACAGCTATTAACTCCTCCCTTCACGGAGACTGACCAAAATTTGGGATTGGGAGTGACCCCAACCTAAAAGATACTGTCTTGTGTTCTCCCCTCCACCAGCGCCCATAGGAGCCTAACTTCTGACCTTTACCAGCAAATAAACCCCTATTCTGGTTCGGTGGCTGCCCGTCTGTTTGAGGCAGCCCAGCTTTCAAAACGACTGTGCTTGCATACTTGCTTGTCAAGCTCACACGGCTCTTAGTTTTGGAAACATTTTGCTTCGCGCATGTAAATCGTCTCCTGGAGGTTGTCACATATGCTTGTTTCTCATCTCTCATGCTACCTCCTCTGACCCTGCTAATTCCATCATTGCAGTGTAATTGTAACAGAAATCTTCCCGGTTGAAACAACAAGCAGAGTCACGGGAGTTTTCTGGAGTAATATCTTGATGCTAACCACTGTTCACAGATCTGGGGAGGATTAAACTTGCTCCATGTGAAGAATTTTATACGTAGATGTAATAAAAATTAATGTAGCTTCCAGAAATAAATAATCTGAGGCAGACAGTCAGCTTTTTCCACTTCAGTTTTCTTTTCACTGCGTTCAGCATAGCTATTAACTAGCTATCATCTTTATTAAAGATTATTCTTCTGTGTAATAGCTGGGATTGTTTACCACATCAAAACACAAGAATCTGCAAGTGCCTCCTGGCATGTTTCATGCACCAAATCTCGTCCCTCAGTCCCCCTGCACCAGCCTCACCAGCTCCCCTTTCTTATTTCTTTGAAAGGACTCCTGCAAACTCTGACACTCAGAGAGCAGACAGTGAATAATTCAGCACAGTGGCATATGAAGCCATGGCAGAGCAAGTCGTTGGTGTGATCCACACAGGCTGCAGTGTGCTTACAAAGAAAGGCAGCTAATCCTGATAATACGCCGTGCTAGCCACGGCTGTTGGCAAATTATACAGCACTCAGTAGTCTCTCAAGGCTCAGAGGAGACTGTGCTTCTCAAAAGTGACAAAAAGTTTGTTAGACTCTTGTAGCCTTTTATGTTAAAAACTCTTGAAGTGGTTTTATATCAGTGTGCTTATTGCTGTTTTTTTAGATGAGAGAATATTTGCTTTTACTTTGGTTGTATTTTAACTACAACAATGAGGTCTCTGAACACCTTTCTAATGTTTCAGATTGCTATAAAGATAGCTTACTCTTTTCCAAATGATTGTCTTAAAAAAATTGCGAGGGATGGAGGTAGCGGTGCAGATGTACTTTTCACATCTTAAAGTTAGAAAACTATGGTGGAAAGGTTAATTTTAGTCCAAACCTGAGCATCCCAGACACCAGATTCCCAGTGTCATTGGATATCTGGGGAATTTGGAGTAGGATTCTTAGATAATGTGGGTCAGCCTTGCCCTGTTGATATCAAGGGGTGATTTGGCTCTTTGTGCGAATTCCTTACGGTTCCAGGCGGAGATGCTGCCTGCGGGTAATTACTGTCCCTGAATGCCCAGCTTGCATTCGGTCTCAGACCTCAGCATGTGCTATGGAAGGCTCAAAAATATCCTGAAATCAAAGAATCCAAACATCATTAAAAAAATATGTATTAATTATATTGCTTCTTATCCATGTTACCAAAAAAGTCACGTTCAAAGCCTTATTCAAGGGCACAGTTAAGAAATTTCAGTTGTTTCCGACTGTCTGGACACAGGGAATACCCGATATCTAGCTAGCATACCAGAGGCAGATAACGTTCATGGCCAAGCTGGGAGCAACACTTGGCACCAGGAGTGGAGGATACGGGCTGGAGGGTGCAGGTGGGAGAGTTTCACTGCAGTCCTTGATCTTTGCTGACAGCTGGTCACAGCTTTTAGCAAAAGACTGTCCACTAAAGAACAAACCGAGGAGCTAGGTCAAGCACACAGAAGATCTTTCCAAGGGTCGGTTTGTCCTTTTAGTAAAAAATGCACGCTGGAAGTTGGCAATGTGAACTGGTTGGGGGGTGTGTGTGTTGTACCTTCTCCACAGACCTGCCAGGCATGTCCCAAAGGCATGGTGATGAATGCCTTCTGGCCTTCTCAGTGTCACGGTGTATTTGTGTACCTATAGGAAAGTAAATACACAGACAGGGAGCAGCATTTAGGTATCCATGTCCTCAAAGGGAATTGATCCCAAATTTGGCCCTTAGTCCTGAACATTAGAGAAATCCTCATATGGCAAATTCTGGAGTTGAGACGGTCCTGAACGAAATGTGGTGCTCTAAACACTAGGCAAATCTCTGCTCTAAATTAAACATTTTCTCCAAAGCTATTTATTTGATTTTCTATATGCAGCATGTCCAGATGCTGCGTGTGTTTTTGAAAGCAGATTCTTGCTTTTAAATTCCATATGTGGAATTAATGTTTATTAACATATCAAATTGGAGAGGATTTTAACTCAGAAGTAAAAAATAAGGTTTTCAAGAGGCAATTGTTTGACACACACTTTTTTGGTGCGTTAATCTTGTCTGGACTCACTCCTCAGCAGGGCTCAATAGCTGCAGTGAAGAGTGGCACCACCAGCAGCCCTTTCCTTCTCCCGGTCCCACAGCGCTGACATTACCCTATGAATGGTATGCTGGATCAACAGCTCTAATGATTCAAGGGCTGTCCCTGGGGATTTGTCCTTTCCCCTTCACAGTCACTCCCTCGCATGGTTCCCATGTACTGACTGTGTAGAGGCTCGGAAACCTGCCTGCTTAGCAGGCTTGAAAGCTCAGCACCAAGCAGTCCACCCGCCACAGTAATCAGTCTCTACAACTATTTTGCTTCATAAGGCAGAGGAATTGCCACATTTACCTTATAGATCTGTATTTACCTACAGATAAAACGCTGTGATTCCATTATGTACTCCTGTGTAGTATAGATATTTTATACGTGTGTGGGAGTGAATCAAGATTTCTTTTCAAGTACGAGCACCACACATTTCATGCTCTTTTTTACCCCCATAACTAAGCTCCCAGGTTGCAAAGATTCTGCTTCGCTCAGAGGGACTCGTGGTCAAACTGAAAAGGAAAATAAAATAAAAAAATCACACCATACTTCTTAGTAAGTTCTCTTGTCTCTTTCAACTAGCCAACATAAAAACCTTTTCTCCTGGCTTGTACAATCTTTTAAAGTACTAACAAGTGTTCTGTGGTTTCTAAGAGATTCTTTTTTTTTCTTTCATAGCTTCAGGGTTACCACCCTAGTAGGTGTGGAAAATCTTTGTTCACTTCATTATAAGACACTTTTGTGTACCATCTAACTGGATTCAGCCAGCAAAGGAGATCGGATATGTCATATGCCGAATGCTTTTTTCCTCGTCCCTAACATCCTAGGATATTGCACACTTTCATGTTCTAATGGAGGTTTCTTTTACCAATGACCAACATTTTCCTCTACTCTCTAACGCTCCTACAAGTTTCTGACCTGTTATAATTTCCCTGCCTGCAGTGCAGTTTCAGCCAGCGTTCCTGTTGAGTACTGAGGAAATTAATATGCTGCCTAGAAAAATCGCCTTCAGATTTAGAAAATCTGTATATGCCAGAGGATGTTAACTTGTGTACACTAACATCTTGAGTGCTCTCTGCTACATCTTTGTGAGAACTGCAGTGAAAATCAGGGAAAAGGGGCAGATCAATTCATATAATGGATTTCACTGCAGGCTTTCTCGCAAACCTTTGCCCACTATCACCAAGGAGCACCTTAACCCTGACAGTGGTAGATGGAGATAAGAAGCACTCCAGACCAGTGAAAATGAATCTGTATGTTGAAAACATCACATATACTATTTGTGTGTGACAATGAAAAAATGCCCGAGCACGTTTCAAACATGCATTTACTCAGTAACGTATTCTTATTACCCAGTTCTGTATCTGGGCTATTTTCAGAAATTGAAAGCACTGCTTCTCTTTTAAAGCTGGCCACTTCCTTTTTGACCGTCTTCCCACTCTGAACATAAAACAGGTGCATCAGCAATATTTGGCATGTTCATAGCAAAAGAAGTTCTGTCTTTAATACCCAGCGTTTCATGTAGTTTGCCTTATCTCAGTCATCAGCACTGATTCAAAGCTATCGAGTATCACCGCACTGACTGCGAGCCAAGCTCGACAGCAGTCGGCTGGGGTTACAGCTGTGGGAGGACCTGCAGGAGGAGGTAATAGCTGCCTCTCGGAGCCAAGAGATGCCAGTTATAATACTTCCTTCATATTTCTCATTTGCTAAAACTCAGTTTTCTTTGTTCTTTTATGAAAGGTGACTGGACTGATTAAGATTTCCAGATGCAAACAGACAACTCATCTGACATCACTGGCAAGGATAATAAAATGGATCCTACTTCCTAGTGAAAAGATTAATACAAATGTATTTGGCAGAGTTATAAACAGTTGAAAACAAGGTTTTATGCTGCAGAGGCTTGGGGAACCTTAGCTATATAGGCTGTGCTGCCCGTGCTACCTGCAGCGACTGAGGCATCTGACACAGGCAGCAGATGCTGCCTGTTACAGGAAGGCAGCATCAGATGGTACAGTCCTCTGCAAATTATGTCTTAAAATGCCAAGGTACTCATTCTTTACATTGTATTAGAGAACAAAGGCAAGTAAGAGGTGACTTTAGAAAACGTAATCTTTCAAACGTTATTGTAAAATAAGACTCCTGCCCAATTTCAAATCAGAGCATCCTGAAGGAGGAACTGTCATCAGCCAGACTTTTGAAACAGATACTAGCCCCCGGGCTCCTGGGAGTCTAGGGCAGAGGATCACAGGTTGGTGACTCGCAGTGTCATGGGCTGCAAGCAAAACAGAATAATTTGTGCTGAAGTATAAAAGTCCAGAACTGGTGCCTCTTTCCCTTACCCTGTCACAGACTGAATGTTCACTCCAGTAATAACCACTCCATTTCCCTCTTTTTTTTTTTCCTCTTACGGTGCTTTTCCCTTCCCCTTTTGCTGTCAGGAGATCAAATCATAACTGGTGTTGTGGGCTGTAGTTACATTGTCCTGTTGCCTGTGATATGCAAAACAAATATGTTCTGAGCTGAATAAACACTTCAAAGTTATTTTTTTTCTTAAAAAAAAACCCAAAACAATAATGTAAGAGTTATAGACAGTCTGTGTCATCACCATCCTGCACAGAAACCAAAGACTAACTCCATGCTCATCTTGTTATGCCAAAACTAGAGCTCCTGAACAGGGAAGCTGGAGGGGAACTAGTGTTAAATTCATACATTAGGAGACACACATGAGGTTTAGGATATGTAATTGCTAATTGTGATCTTTGTTGAGTCTGTCTGCCATCATCTGGTGCTTATCTACAGAGATAGATGCAAAAAGGAGATTCCCATAGACTTACTGGTCACCTTCTGTGGGCTGGTTCTACATTGGTGGCATCTCTGTGAAGATGTCTGCACTATTCTACACTGCAATAGTGTGCCTCTGTTGACTCTTGTCATTCATAGATACCTGCTTAAAACACAGGCTACTGTGCTTCAAAATGGTGACTACACTGTCAAGAGAAGGCTACAAACTGAAAGAGGCTTTTTCAGAAGCACATTGGCTTGCACGATATACATTCAAACCAGCCCATTCACTACAGTTTTCAATGTAAGATGTTGGCCATTGCCTTGGTTCATCCACACCATTTGTGGAAGAAAAATTCATGTTCTGAAGCTGATAAGGATACTGCCGCTCCAAATTGCATACCAATAAATAACAATCCTTCATATTTTTTCAAGTAAGTAAGTAATTCCTATCTCATTTAAGACCATGGATGAGTTCAGTAAGGTGACTGATCCAAACCTGTTGATCTTCCCAGCATATTTGATTCAGATGTTTTAATAGCGTTTCTGTCCCTCTACTTAAGTGCATCAACAGATTACTAATTATTACTCTTTTAAAACATAAAGGAAAATGATATCGTACAAATGAAAGAAGTAGGATTAAATAAGAATTACTCAGGGTTAATTTTAATTCCCACATTTATTGATTTTTCCCTCTTCACCCTCCCAGCAAGAGATTTATTTTTGCTTAGAAACAGCTCCTGCAAGATTCCTTTGGCAAGTGAAATGTGGGGACTATCTTGGTGTTGCCAGCACTAATGGTGTTTTGTATTTTAAATAAAAACTTTTACAAATTTTAGTTCTGATTTTAAAGGCCCTGAACTCAGAAGTCATGTGATAATAGCAATTAATTTTTATTATAAACTTAACAGAAATTTTTATTTGTTTTCAAATTTTTCAGGACTGAATGGTTGGATATAAAACCTTAAAAATGTAAAGCTCAAAAATGAATATACAACAAAAAGACCATCAAATACCTGTACATTTTGTGGAAATAGATAAAAAACCATCTAAATATGCTGCCAGGTGGTGGTGGGACATTAATATAATCTGACATCCTTTGGACCCCGAAGAATACAGGTGGGAGAAGGCTCATATATGTGTGTGTCCCCCAGAAAAATCTTCATGAGGAATTCACACCTTCGGCATGAAGGTAAGCCAAAGAGCACAGGCAAATGAGCCAGCTTCTTCAGTTTCAGTACTGATTTAACTATTTATTGAACCCTTATGGCCAGAGACACAAATAACTTGCAAATAAGAACTGAAACAATACTCAGGATGGTTGTTTTGGAGAGGAAAGTGCCAGTAACTGGACAACTTTTCCATGAGATTTTATCAGCACATAGCAAAGATCCTCTCTCTCTTGAATTCCTTTACTGCATCATCCAGAAGATGAGTTTTAGACAAATGCTGGTTTTACTCAGTGTGGCTCAGCAGTACATTAGGATGGTGCAGATACTATATATTAGCGTATCACGGGGCTCTTTCTTTTCATGGTGTTAATATTATTTCTTTTTGCAGCACTAATTGTAATATTAATTTAATCCAATTGCTGCCTGCGTACCTTTTGGGGCTTAACTCTCTCCTTTTTCCCCCCCCACACCTTCAAATATGCCCTGCAGACAGGTCAGTGTCCACACCATGCTGGAAAACAGAATCATTATGTATCTTTATCCAATTCAGAGACCCATTTGTGAGAACATGAACCCTGAGGGGGAATTCATTTAGCTCTCATTTTGCCTTTTTTAAAGCCTAACTGTTTAAATAGGGGACCCTTTCCTGAAGTGGCTGCCTTCTCAGCTATCTCATCTTTACACGGCTCTTTTTCCCCCTAGCTTTGATTTGTACATGTGGAATGTTTTTGATCAGATAACACCCACTGGATATGTTGCTGTCTTTGTTCAGGACATTGGTTTTGTAAGCTGCAAAGCTGATAAACACTTATATGTGCCTTGTTTCCTTTTCGGCATAAAGATTCTATTGAGACATCAGCACATCTGGGAAAAACGTGTTTTTTAATATTGTAGTTGTTGTTATTCATTTTAAATGCAACACTATCATATTTGATGTCTGCATCTTTAAAAAATGCAAAATGATGCCGTGTTGGCAATAATGAATATGAGTCTAACAGAGAAGAAGAAAGGGAACCTGCCTTAAGGTTCCTTTGTTATAAAAATCTTATCTGAAAAAAAGACCTTCGAGGATATTAAAACTTGACTCTTTTTCTGTTAGCCTCATGAAAGATAGAGCTCTTGTTAAACTTGTGTTGCTTTGTTGTCTCCACAATTCTGGTGCCTTACACAGCAATTTTTCCTTTAAAATAAATCCTTGGGACAGAAGATAAAACAAATGCCATGCTCTAGTGACTGGCATATACCAACTAGAGGCATATTCACATGAGAAAACTGCTTGACAAATATTTCATCTATCTGAGATATTTTCCAGCTGAGTTGCCTTGCTATTCTGTTCCCACCACATTCTCTGCGTTGCACAGTGGAAAAGCAAAGACATTTAACTTCTGCACTGGACTGGGAACTTCAGATGTTAAAAAACAGGTCTTTTTTTTTTTTTTTTAAGGTCTTCTTTTTTTTTCAGTTGGCACTGAATACTGGAAACAAACTTAATATCAGCTCTTTTCTCTGAATACATCCATATAAAAGGAGCAAATCTGGGAGGGGTTAACTATATGACTCAAAAGCCCCTGCACACAATAGCTAAAAATTCTCATGCTCTAAGACTATTTATATATTTATTATAAAATTATGAGAAGCTGACAATATTAACTTGTCATTAATACAAGAATTTAACTTGTCTAACTATACAAAAGTAGAACTGATAGAAAATAAAGAAACCATTCAGAAAAATCTTGGATTCCAAATGAAGAGGAGGTTGAAATATTTGTATGGAGGTCAGTTTATTGGAAATCATTGTTGCAATTATCTGAGCAGGTAATCATTTAACATAAATTTATAGTGAAAGTTCTTGTCTAGTGCCAACCATTAGGGCCATATGTCAGTGTGGTGTGTGCCATGTTTCCCTTCATCCTTATGGAAAACAAAACAAAGCTATTAGCTGTATAAAAATACTAAAACCAAATAATTTATTTCAATAAGAATAAGAAAAATTTTAGAACACATTGAGTGGTTCACTTTTCAGAGCAAAAGGTAAATAAAACCTAGGAAAATTAATTTCATTATACCTCATGGAGTTAGAAAAATTAGTAATGCACCAGTGTCAGAAAAAAAGGAGGAAAGTGATGGAAAGCTGTACAACTTGTTCCTGATCCTTCACACAGAAAATAAGACTAAAGCTCCTAGTTAATGTGATACAATTAAACAGCATAGGTCACCTTTCAGAAGTCGATCATCTAATATGCCTGTAGAGCTATTTGTGTTCAGCCATGAAGTAACCAAAAAATTGTGCAGCATGCATTTGATAAATCTGAATAGAGGTTTGCTTGAAAAATCACTATTTGCTTGCAGAGTAGGAAAAAAAAAGGCTAAATTTGTTGTGTTAATTATTTACCGCAAATTTTTCACTCCACTCTGGCTATGAGTAAGACGGGAAATGAGTCAAAAGCCGCTGTATAAGGCAAAAAGTTCAGCAGTCAGATGTTGGCTTTCTACCTTCAACACACTGCCTACATCTACTTGGAAATTCCAGGTAAAAGCAAGGCTGATTTCAGCCCAGTGTGTGCTAGACCCATGTTACGAAGGCATGTTGCATGGTTTTGGCACGTTCCACAGCTCTGACCCTGCATCACGGTAACACGGCACGCACCGTCTCATCATTCTTCAGAGCATGGTCATGTTGTAAATTGTCATTAATTCCCTGCTACAATAAACGTTATACTTCAGTTTCCAGTGCTGCCAGCTCTTTAATCTTCCTAAAGACAAAAAGTTCATTCAAGACAAGTTGTACTGATGGGTACTCACAGTACTCAGACTGGATTAGGCTTGGATTTTTTCTATTCTAGGCAACCGAGGCAAATTGAGTATAAAGTTGTACAGTGCCACGCCTAACACCAGTGTTTCTGGGCGGGCAGCAGCAGTTGTGTCTGTTTTAGAGGGTTACTCTTGTCTGGACAACAATATTGCTACTTATTTGGGAATTTATGAAAGTAAATGGAGTAATAGAGATCTGAGAACACTGTATTTATTTTATATTTTCTCACATCACCATTGCAGGAAAAATAAAAATAATTTTTAAAAAATTTCATTTTTACATATAGTATATCTGTGAACATCTAATGCAAGTTTTTCAAGAACAGGAGTCTTAATTTTTTGCTCTCAAATCCCTGTTAGATTCTTAAGTAAATGCCTGATTTTTAACAGTGCTGATCACCCAGCGCACAAGTCAGGGTCCCATGAGAAAACAGCTTTATAAACAGTGAATCTATCTGAAATGTTTTCTATCTGACTTCCTTCACTTGAGCTCAGTTGGAGATTTACATGAGCTTTGATTTTGAAAATCAGACTACTTATTTTGGTGCCAAAATCAGGAAAACTTGCCCCACAGTTACATTTGTACCTATGCAGGTCCATTCACTCCCCCTGGAGAGAAGAAAGACATAATGGTAAAAAAAAATAAAAATAAAATAAAACCACTTCATTAACACAGACAGAAATTTTCAAGAAAAAAACAGATTGAGGTAAGGATCATGATATTTCACCAGACCTCAGTCTAGGCAAAATTCTGAACTTCTGACTGTTAATCTTTTGCTAAAACCTGGCAGTATCTCCTTAATTAAATGGAGTTTTTCTTCAGTAAAACTTTTCGTGTCAGAATTATACAGACTTCCAGTTCTGACATTCAAACTACTTCTTGGCGGGTGTTAATGAGGTACCTTAGTTTGTTTTAATGAGGTACAATGCACAGCTTCATTTAAACATGAGAAGAAAAACAGGAAGATTTTTGAACAGGTTTTGCTCTGTAATCCAAGCAAAACGTACAGACTCTGCTACTCACCATTAATAGGATGACATAAAGAGTTGGCAGCATTTTTCTGCCGAATACCCTAATCTCATGTGGCTACATTTGAAAAGTGGAAAATCATTGTTATCTCATATAGATCCTTACAATGCACCGTATGTATCTAGTGAATGAGCATCAAACTGACCCTGTGGGTGTATGCTGCACATCCTGCCAGTCCATTGATTTTGGGACTATGCTGAAAACAAAAAGCTGGCTTTGAGAAAGGGCCATGAACTCACATTTAGGGGTATAATTTTGCACAAGTCAGAACAGAGGAGAGACAAAACTGTCCTCCAGACAATAGGCTTCAGTATGGGGAATGCTAATTATAATGTTGGAGAGCTACGGGGTCACGCTCTTTCCACTATTCCGTAATTATGCTCCAGGAAGCACGGCACACAAGAGGTTAACTTCTTTGGTTCGCTTTTTATTATGCTTGGGAATTTCATGCAGATGCAAGGCATAATTCCATAAGAATTATATTGTTGGTTATCATTAATGGCTGCTTGTTATGAAGTGCAATATTCCTACCTTTTAAAATTCAGCAGGATTCTAGACAGGCCTTTCCTCTGTTAGGATCTTGGCCAATAAATTACTCAATAGGGTGCATACAGTGGCTGGAGCAATATAATAGCATCAGCCTTGGAAACTGTGTGGAACAGTATTGGTAACCACAGGAGCAAAGGGGCACTTCTTCACAAGGATGTCTTTCACTGGCGCAGACGGTCAACCAGAGGGCAAAACACAATGTTTCAGGCTAGATATAGATTTCAAATGGGGCAGATATTTGGCAGGCAGGAATCATATACATAAAGCTGACTTTGAAAAAATGTCATGTAAAAAAGAAAGATCCACTGTTACCACAGGAATCTGAATACGTTATATAGTGCTTTATTAGCTGGGTCTCGTTCGAGGACGAAAAACATGTTGAACGGACCCAAACTGCAACCTTTGGGAGCAGAAGGACATCGCTTCTGTGCTGGCTTCTTCTCGCTTACCACTTAGTTTCTGTTGACTGCATCTCTGGCAGCATTTCCTAGATGGAGAAGATCTCCTTCCTCAATAGCTGCTTAATATCAGTTCTCATTCTAGTTCAACCTATTTGAGACCTTTTAGGTAACTCCATATATCAGATGACACTGGAATTTGCCATACTGCTTTTATGGCTAATCGTCTATGATCCATCTACTTGCCAGGTCATGGGAGAAAAACATTTGTTGCTGGGGCCAGTTCTGTGAAGGAAGGGAAGAGAGTGTTTAAGAATAGGGACGACATAGCACTGAGGGATATGGTGTGGTTGGGATCTGTCAGTGCTGGGTTAACGGTTGGACTAGATGATCTACAAGGTCCTTTCCTACCTAGATGATTCTGTGATTCTGTGGAGGGAGTTTCCGTGGGTAGCCCTGTTTCTGGGTGAGCCCTGATGTGCACCGTGAGTTTGCTATGAAAGCAAACCAATTCTTTTGCAGGTAGGAAAACATTCCCTCTCGCACAGACCTATTCTGGAATAGATTTTCCCATGAGATGTTCTCATGCTGTAAATATCCCTCCTGCCACGTGTAAGAACATGTTCATCATTATCGTATTAAAACAAAGTCTCACCTGAGACTAGTGCCCTAGGACATTTTCTCAAGTCACCTTAAAGTAGGTGCATAAAGAAGGGGCACACAAAGGCCCACAGGTGGGTGCTTTCTGCTTTCTAGATTAAATGACCCCTAACTCTTTGCAGCTGGGGTGACAAGACGTGAGGGCTGGCTTCAGAGTGAGTCTGGGGCATGGCTTGAATTAGCATTTCTGGATCTGCTGCAAGATGCCTCAAAGACTGTCTGCACCAGCTTTGCTGTACGATGCATCGCCTCTATTACCACTGACGTACATTTCCAAAGCTGTCTGACAGTGTCTCAGCTACCAATTCAATATCTGTCTGCATAACAGCAGAAGCAGTCCTGAATTACCATGGATAACCTGTACGTACCCTTGATGTGCTCCGTGGACTCACTTACAGATGTGTGCCTATGTAATATTTACATCCTTAATATACCTCCTTATAGTCAAGGGCGACTTATATGCAGTTAAAAGTAAAATTGCTGCGATCAAATGAGAAGTGCAGTCACTCCTTAAAAACTGAGAAGATTATCTCTGAAAAGCCTTTTCAAAAACTCTCTACTCTGTTATTAACACCCTAAGAAAAGATCTCAAGAAAAATGGGATAATTTTCCAGACATAAAGGACAATATAAAAAGAAGTTGTTTATGAAAGTTTTAGACTAAACCAGGTCCTCTATTATTAAGCAACAGCTCATGTTGCATGCTAGACACTCTACACGCTTTTATGGCATTTCTACATATTAATTGTCCAATTTTATCAAAGTTGGTAATAATTTGCTTATTACCAGCTTTGGGGTCTGAATAATATTTTCCTTTCCATTAAGTTTCTTTCCCAGGATTTTTTGACAGTTATATCCTCTCATCATTAATGTTACTTCTCATCACAGACTGAACTGAATATTCACATGAAAGATCAAATCACTGTTATTTTGACTTGTTACTATTTTTTCATCTAGATTGTTAACCCATCATTTTTATGGCATTTTACAGTAGTTGCTACATTTATAGAATACCTGCTAGTCCAATTCATTATACAGACTAAGATTTTGGAGGAGAATTTTAAAAGAAAACCTCGTTATGAACTCACACATATTAATGTGAATCTGTCTCCCATTTCTTTTTCTTTAGTGCTTCTGATATCCTAAGAGTATTGCCTTACATTCTGATTTAAATTTTTCTGATTTTTATTTTCCAGTCGTAAAGGGGCTTTGAGAAGCCTTACTGCAACTAACACCGAATTTAAGTATCACAGAGGAGGGGACCGTCATCTCACAACTGAAGTCTGAAATTCACGACATGGGAAAATTAGACTTTGTTCTTGATGGGTTTTTTCTATGGAGTTCACGCCCATTAACAGAGGGCCTCATGAGCATGAGAGGATAACTACAGATAGTCCTTTTAGAAGGTAAAGATTTTTTTTTCTTTCTTTTTTTCTGTACAGATGGAGAAACTAAGACATGCAGAGTTTATGTGCTTTGGCTGAAGACTTGACAAATGTTACTAAAGCAAAATTATTTCCTTTTTTTCCTCCTAAAGCATCTCATTCTCAAAGAGCTCTACGTGACCTTGGGACAAACCTATCAGACCTAGTCCATCTCACACTGACCCAGCAGGAATCATACAAAACCTGTGGTTATTACTTGTATCACTTTGGCATCTGGAAGTATTAAGATCATTAGAAACAGCAAGAGGCCAAGGAAGTGTTAAGGATCTAAATAGATGAGAGAGAAAAAGGAACATGTTTTTATGCCACTTTTAAAGATGGGAAGCAGAGTCGGTGAGAAATGAAATTAATTCCCAAGACTGTACAATGAATTTCTGGCAAAGTTGAGAATTTAACTTAGATGTCCTCTTTTTAAGTTCACTCTTTTGCTTTTTTAAAAGAAAGAAACAAATAAACCATAAATCTCTTTATTTTTTTATACCTGACTATCATATATGTAAAGTCAATCTAGGATATTTTTCAAACAAAGTTGTAAAATTAAATTAACTGATATAATAAATTGAGCTACACTCATCTGTAGACTGAACATGAAGACACAAATTCTGCCATAAATAAGATGGAATGGGGTTGTGGTGGGGAAAAGAAAAACTGGAATAATAGAAATATACATAGATTAGAAATTTTTTTGGTATTGTGATTGACTTCTGCACATATTGTGCCAGCACAACAGGACTCTGGCTTACGGATTTTGCAAGTAATAATAAATATGTTGTGGTGATGGTGTAGTTTTACAAAACTAAAAGGAAGCCCTGAATACTTGTAATTTGTATGTATGTCAGTAAGGTGAGATCAGATGACTGGAGCCCCACTTTTAAAAAATAAGGTTTATCCAGTAATGAGTGTTGAGTGGCCACATGCTCTTAGTCTGCTCCTGTCATAGAAACCAATTGGATTTTGCCTGTGATGCTGAATGGACCACAACTGAACCCTGAGTCTTCATGCTGAAATATTGCTATTACCTGTGCAAACTGGGTAATTGTACTTATGACTGGCCAGATGCTTAATTTTGAAGATCGTTTCAAAAATGCTGAAAAACTCAGATGCCAAATTACCATATGCGGCTGATTCCAACCACAAAATTGTGGATGCAGATACAAGAGGCTGTGTGTATGGTTCTTAATCTATAAATGTTTGATTTGGAACAAAATTATTATTTAACTTTAAAAAACCCAACCTTCCAAGTAATTAAACAGACCAGTGAAGAGTCTAAAAATATAGTAAATGCTATTAAAATGCCATAAAAATGATGGGTTAACAGTCCATCTGAAAAAAATAACAACAAGCCAAATTAACAGTGATTTGATATACATGTAAATATTCAGTTCTGCCTCTGAGGAAAAGTAAGAAACAAACTTAATGGAAAGGAAAAGTATTTTTCAGAGACTTGCTGCTGCTAATTAGTGAATTGTTACCATCTCCAATAAAATATGATGATGATCTTGCAGATTCCTGACATATCATTAAAGAATAGACTTAAATTCCTGCCGAAAGAGGAAGGTGCTTCTGTCTGAGTCATCCAAAGGTGCAGTGCAATCAAGAAGTTGTCCACCTCTCAAGGACACTCATTCATAAAAATATTGTTATTAATATAAACAGACCATAACTTGTGCATGTGTGTCTCATTGATGTGTTCCAGTCAAGCTGTCATTTGTCTTAGCAAAATGCTGTCTGTTCCAAATACCACTAAGCAAACAACGTAGAAGTTGAAAAGAAGGAAAAGAAGGTTGAGATCTTTGTTCAGCACCTGTACACCTTTTCCCATGGTTCTTTCTCAGGAAAGCTCACAGCTGAAATATAACTGAATAAACCCCGAGGAAGAACTTCAGGGGTAGATTTACAGAGGAAATGTTGATGGTGAAATTCTGCCTTTGGTCTGTGGATGTGAGAGCAGTTAGGCTGGCAGATGCTCAAGGCTTCTGAGCACCTCAGTTTCTCCCCCACCCTCAGCAACAAGCCGTAAGGGTGGTGCTGGAAGTGGTGATGGAGCTACCACTTCTGCAGGTTGTGTGCTTCCATGTGCCCAATTTGAGAGCAACGTGCTCCTACGGGGTCATTTCTGACTGTAGGTTCGGAGCTGCTGAGCTCAGAGCAGTCCTTGCTGTGGAGATTGTGCCAGCCCCAAGCAGGCTACAAGAAGCCTTTGATGCATTGCTCAACCCCACACTACAATGATAAGTCGTATTTTCTAGACCATTTATTAAACAAAGAGATATTCCTGTGCTGCGGTGGCACAGGACTCCTCCTCCTCTCAGGTGCAGTTATTGCTGTGATGAACTACAAGCATTTAGGGTAGCTGCTGGTCCCTGCAGAGCCAACCACTGCCTGGCATGGCTGTGCCACCAAGCAGCTCCCTGAAAATCTGATTATCCAGCTCCGTGGCCCAAAGATTTTGGCTCTGTTTTTGTCCATGGCTCCCTGCATCAGATATAAGGGGAAAACACCTACCTCTTAGTCTTATACTGATGCTAAAACAGATAGGGAGTTCTTGTTTCAGTAATTACTGTGTTTGACAGAAGCTGTAACACACTGTCCTGCTGACCCCTCCTGTGCAAGGCAGTGCTGCCTGCCCAGAGCGATGCTTGCTGAGTTGTTTCTACGGGTCTAAAAATCTATGGTAAAGTCAACTTTACGGCCTCCCACTCACCAAACGCCATGCTCTGCACTTCTGGGCATGGCTCCTTCAAGCTGTGGAGCAACCTGCTGGAGGGGTCATAGCTGCAGGGATCGATTACAGCAGCATACTTTATTGTTGCTGGACTAAAATCTTCAGGAATGGGCACTTCAGTGCAGGTGCCATTTCCTAACGGCCGCCCAGCATGCTCATAAGGTTGTATTTCATGTGTGCTGCTGTCTGCTCATCCACAATACAGCACTTCGCTTCCCTTCTCCATGGAGGGTGGAACAACCTTCCAAAATGGCGCCTCTAAACATACCCTCTCGCAGCAGGATTTGTTCAGTGGACAAGAGCTGTACCCCCACCTGCTGTAGATATGTAAACAGCTTTTTCTGCAACAGGATGGGGCTCTGCTGGAGCAGCTTCTCAATTTATTTTCCCATGGGTGCTCTAACAGGGGGTTCATGCTCCCTCCCTTTCCAGCCTCCTTCACCTTCTGGGTGCTAGTTTTATACAGTCCGGGAACTATCTCTGTGTTTGATTTCCCAGCAGTTGAGCAATATAGCTATTTGAACTGGTTATGTAAAGGGAAAGAAAAAAAAAATGAAAAGAGAAAGATTTTCTTCTGAATTATTCTCCTCCCAGCCCCTAGTGAGAACTCAGTTTCTTGCATGCCGCGCTTCTGAGCTTCACTCCTACAGTCATAATATACATGTTCAGCAGTCCCTGAGCGACAGCTTCAAAAAAATGTGAGTTCCTGGGTCTGGTGTTGCCTTCGAGGCACAAATAACCTTTGCAGCGTTTCCTTCTTTGTGAGCCACAAGTGGGATGCTTGCGCAAGTCCATCCAGGAGCTGGGGTTTAACTTGCTGCAGCTGGCGCTCAGTATTTCAGATTGATGCAGAAGGAGTGTTTTGGGGTTCTGGTAGGTCGGCACAAACAAGTTAGTCCCTTGTGTAGACTGTGTAAACCCTGCAGCTTGTGTTAATAATCAGACAGCAATGACAGACACTGCCAGTTGTCTGGTTTGGTGTTCACAGAGCAAAAATGTAAAGTAAAAAAAAAAATATACTGAGAGGAAAACCAGCAATTATTTCATACACAGGATTTCTGTGAATTAAGAAACTTTGTAAACCCGATACTGAGGTAATAAAG
This sequence comes from Strix aluco, assembly GCF_031877795.1. Lineage (NCBI taxonomy): Eukaryota > Metazoa > Chordata > Aves > Strigiformes > Strigidae > Strix > Strix aluco. Next base: position 3,569,127 of record NC_133971.1, read on the forward strand.
CAATTGGTATTTGAAGAACCCGATTTTACAGAGCTGTTTGTGCATACTCTATTGCCTTTCCTGCTCATACTGCCTCAGTCGAGTCACGCAGTTAGCTTATGAAATGCGAACTCTGAAAGCCCAAACCTGTTAAAAAAGCTTCGCATTGCCAAACAAAGCAAAAATCTTTCCACTTTGGAATGAGCAACTTTCTGTGATCAACTAAATCTGTTCTCTGATGAAAATAAATGTAGAATTCAGATCAATGAAGCGTGTGTGTGAAAGGGAAAGAAAGAGAGAGTGGGCGACTGGAAGTGAGAAGTGGAAGGAGCTGGGTATCCTTCAGTTTCCATATCTGCACATTATAGCTAATAAAAAAAATATAATAGCTTGTAGTATTTCCAGCAGAAATAGGAAGCTGTGACTGTACAGTCTGCAGCGAGCTTGAATCATACGAACCAAATGGAATATCCTGTAGATTTTCTATAGATCTGCTCTGCGCACACTTTCAAATAACCTTTAACAAAGGCAATGAATCACTGCTGCCGTTGTAAAAATCTCAGTGTGCTGTACTAACGTGATACTAATGAAAAGTATCTTAAAGAACAGAAGTTCAGATTACAGGAACTTCAGTAAATAAATCTGATTGTTCACCTGTATCATTTTACCAGGATATTTTTTTCATTGATTTTTAAAGAGAAGCAGGTGTGGGGTAGTAGTGACTAATTCACGCTGCAAAACCAAAAAGTTGTGTGGTTTTCTGCTTCTGTGATCTCTCTTCCCCACCCTCTGAGCTCTGCCATATTTTGGCAAAGATTCAGCCCCTATATGAGATAGCTAATACAGGTCCTATGCTAGATAGATGATTAAGTAAGGTGAGAAGACAAAAAAGCAGGGACACTAACTCCCCACAGAGTTCCATTACTGAACCATTCCCGGGAACTCCATTAGCCTGGGAAGAAAAGAGCAAAAAAGTAATGATCCAGACAGGCTGCTAAATGCTCAGTGCACGGGGCAGCTGGTAAGTACCCACCTGCAAGGATGTCCACTCAACCCATGCAACTCATTGCTGCGTTGTATTCTGCCCTTGAGGTACTTTCTCTTTGTTAATTCTCATGTGTATCGGGAGAAACTCATCCTGGGTGTAGCTCGGGGAATGATTAGTTTCAGGTCATGGCATGCTCACTCCGGCTCCATCCAGATGAGATGCATGCTGGTACCCTGCTAGGAAACTATTAGAGGCTTGAGTAAGCACAAAGGTAGATTGTGCTTATCATGTTCTTGTCATGAACTTACTGCTGTGGTTCAAGCAGGTGTGTATCAGAGGTACAGAATGCAGAACTCCTTTAATGGCATGTACATAAAAAGAAATGGCTTTTGTCATTTTTTCTTATCCTGGGGTGGAGGGAAGATTGACATCCCATTAACTTGAGATTATTAAGACATGACCTGCAATCCTAAAAGAGTCTTTTATTCATCCACTTTTTGTTTAAGACTAAGCAGCCATTTTCTGGCCGTTGGCTCACAGGACCTTATCTGAGGAAGGATGAGGGAAGCTGTAGAGACTATGATGCTCTGAGCAGACAGGTGAGACATTTCTCATCTAGATCATGCTTGGAGCTTGTGGTTTGGGTTTTCCAGAGTGCCTGCTGTGGACCTCACCTTGCACTGGGTAGTAAATTCCTCATTGACTTTGCGAGGCTGCTAGCAGCGGCTGTTTCGAAACACGTGCCTCGTGCACACCTGCAAGCGGGAAATCAGCACAAATCTTTTCCGCTTGAATTGGTGGATGCAACCCTGCTTGGAGCTGGTCTTTCTCTTTACAGAACCAGCTACAATGCTGTCAGTACGGGTGTCTATATAAAATACTTCTCCTTAAATGGTTATGGCTTTCCTCTCTTCTGTACAACCTTTTCTTTTTCCTGAGAACGTATTTCATCTTCCCACACCCATGCTGGCGATGTTAGTAACTCTGAAGGGGACACTGCCTTTTATATTTCAGAAGCTTTCACATTGTGCAGGTATTGAAGAGTCCCGAAACTATTAAAGTTATATATAAGGGAAATTCTGGTAACATTATTAATGCCTGTCATTTTAAAGATAAAAGCATTTCCTCAGTCTCCTTGTGATCTGATGGATTTACTGGCATATAAAATTAGTACCTTTCAGTCTTTGAAACCAAGTTACGTCTTAGTGACCTGATTCTCCCCAGATCAACAGACAGCCCCATGCAGGTGTGAATGCATTACAGGGACCTGATTCTGCCTCGGTGGGACTCAGTACCCCTTGGACACATGGAGAGAAAAAAAAAAAAAAAAAGAGTCTTGAGGAGAATGGCTAGTTTTTCAGTGTGATATAGGGAAGATGCAAATTGCCACTCTCTAACCTTAAGCGTTAACATAACTTGTATTGCAAATGATATGGTATCTTGCCGATGCTTCTTTTTTCGTTGTGGGTTGTGTATTGTAAGCACTGAGTACATCTGAATGCCCCTGTCTAATTATGGATGAGATACCCACTATTACTAGAAGAATTACCACAAGGAAACCATTATTAATACATAATGTCATTGTACTATCACTACTATTGTTATGATTCTTGTATTTTTCAACCCCTATTTTCAGTGGCTTTCATAGTAAAATTACCTTTGAGGCTAAAATTTGACATTTGTTCTTCTCAAACCAGAGCAAACAAAAAAATAAATATCTGAATAAAATCCACGCAGTCACTTCAGAACAATGAAGCCAGAGAAATATTATGGGGTTTATACCAAGTGTATCATTTTTTTCCTTTTTTTTCCCATTACAGACTCTCAAATAGAGCTTGAATGTAAAGCTCTAAACTTGGCATGTACACAGTTTTCAATGAAGATCACATGCTTTTGTAAGTTTGGAAAAAATGGTTAAGCAGCACATTACATGCACAGTATATATTATTTTTCCATGCTGCTTCATCCAGCTCAATCCTATGGGACACGGAGACTGCCTGAGAAATGGGCAATGCCGTCGATTCCCAATGAAACCACTATGAGTGGAGAACTTCTAAGCCCCTGGGGACATGGACACAAAAACTTCATGTCCCTCCCACCTTTACGACGGCTGCAAAGCTTTAAGCCTCTCTGCCATGTGAAAGCTAGGGCTTCTCTTCAGCTGAATTCACAAAAACCTACTTTGGCTGCCTTTAGTAATCCGGAGTATGGCCTTAAGTCGGCACTTCCCAAGCTATTTTCTCCAGCTCTTTCTTCCTCCATGAACTCTGTCCCTCTCTCTAATTAGCTCAGGCCAGGCCCATGGTGTCCTGGTTATTCTGCTTCCAGCCTGGGAGCCAGCTCACATCCTCCCCTTGCTGCTGTCCTGAGCCGATCTTGCAGCCCCCTGCACTCCCACCGCAGTGGGGACATGCCCTACAGCTTGGGAATAGCTGCCATAATTAAAACGTTTAAAATCGAGGAGCCTGCAGGGTTTGATTTATGGGGAAAAGCCATAAACTAAATATAGCTTCACTAAACGAAGAATAAGTTGGGATTAATAGTTTTGCAGAAATAAATGGCATGCATGTTCACCAGAACAAAGAAAATTATTAAACAGGAGTATGGAGCGAGAAGTGAGGAGGTGAAACTAAACTCAACAAATCCCCCAAATGTACCCCATGATCTTCTCTTTGAGATGACCCCGGGCAAGAAATTTTCACCCGTTCTTTCTGTTGTGCCCTGGCCCCTACCTTCCTTTTCCCATATTTTTCTGCATTTCTTCATGCCTCCACCTCCTCTCCTCCTTGCTCCATCTCCCCTTCTCCTCCGCACACTGCCTCCGGCTCAGCCAAGGCGAGGATGCTCCAATGGGATGGTGCAGGCAGGGGTTGTGGGCAGGGATGCGCGCGAGCCCCGTCTGCCTGCCTGTTCCGTGAGATGCTGGAGTGACTCTTTAGGCTCTCTTGTCAGCTGGCAGTGGTCCTGCTGCTGGCTTCCCATGGTCATTATGGGATGGCAAATCCGCAGTGCTCCGTTGATAGATCTAACAGGCTGGGGATTGCTTGAGGCAGGTGTTGTTGTGAGGCCTAATTTTGCTGGCATTAAATGCCAATTCATTTTTTTTTTTTTTGCAGGAGCACTAAATTGCGCTGTTTTAAAACAGGAAGTCTATGTTAAAAAGCTGTGTAAAACCATTATGTTGTAGCCAACACTCCAGGCTTTTCTAATTAGGTCATTTGGAAAAAAGATGACCTTTTAGTTTCTGTGCTGCTTTTCTAGGGTCACATGTTTCTAATTATCATTTGTATTTTACTTTGCTAAAGCTGTTGACAAGCTGTGACTCTGTGTGTGCGCATGTGTTTGTGTGTGTGTGTGTCTGTGTTTTGGTTTGTGTGAGAGAGAAAAAGAGGGCAAAAAAGAGAGACGGTACACGTGCTTTATAGGGTTGCTGTCTGCAAGCATTCGGCCAACAGAAGAGCACTGAAACAATGTGCGCACTAATTTTAAGCTGGTCCAACCGTGGGCAGCTGAACCTATGGGATGAAGGAACCCAAAGGAGTTTTCCAGTGTTTGCGTCCTTATCAGCCAACTTCCTTTGAACTCATCAAAAGTCCCTTCATGAATGTTTGCGCTCTCTTGGGCTGAGCATCATGTAAAACAGATCAGGAGGAAAGACTGAGCCGCTTTTCGTCTTTGCAAATGCTAGTCAGAAAGTCAATGAAGAGATGACTCTATGACTGGGTTCACTACAGAAAGAAAAGCTTTAAAAAGGGAAGAAAACTTGCATTTTTCAAGATGCATTTTGGGTATAGAAAATCTGCCATCAGAAGCAGAGAGAGATTACAATTGCTTGATTCATACGAGGTCTTACACTCAGCCATTATAATGAACCCAACTCTACAACTCTAGACCAACCTGCGCTTCTTGAAGAAGAGTAAGAAAGTATAAGAAGGGTCCTTGGCCTCTGCGTGCCTTGATCCTGTCATGGCTAAGAGCACAGAGACATATAGCAGCAACAGGGTTACAGGCAATATGTGTCACGGGCAGCGTGTCAGGTCCTAGGCACTGAGCCCAAATGAACACGAAACTGCAGGCGTGCAGCTCAGGGTGCAGATGGCAGTGGAAGGAAACGAATGCTGTGCCCAGGGAAGAGGCGAGAGCCTCTCTGCAGCTACGGCCACAACTTTCTGCTGCAGGCACGAGGGTACTGTCAGTGTTAGGTTAATGGTTGGACTAGATGGTCTTCAAGGTCTTTTCCAACCGAGATGATTCTGTGATTCTGTACCGGTGTGCACGGGTGGGTGGGTTGTCTCCTCTACAAGGAGTGTTTGCTGCAGGGCAAGGTACAGCTCTTGTCCAGGGCTCTGACGGAGAGACGGTGTTGTCGGGGTGAAAAAATAAGGAAAGAGACCTTCAGGACATTTTGTCAAAGAAGACAACACATATAAAGTATACTTTAAGTGACATTTGATAATCCAGTCTCTTACAGATAGATTTGAACTTCTGACTTCATCCATTGATTCTGCTGCTTGACAGTAAACAGTGTTGCTACTTTGACCCACAGACTTATTCACAAACTTTGGAATCAGACCACCAGCTTGACAAAAAGAGAGTGTTTTCGTTGTTTCTGCTTCAACTGAGGGTTTAGTCCTTAATTAGCAGCTAATCTATTGTACATCTCTGCTTAAACTGTGGTAGGTAATAGTAAATTTTGTGGCGCGATGAACTGTTAATAATTTAGAAGACCTTCTGACCCAGCGTAGCTGTTCACTGGGCACTCATGCTTATTTAATTTGTACAGTAACTGGAAAATGAAAACAAGATCCTCGAGATCTGACACAGGGTTGTACTCACTGTTCCAGGAATGAATTTCATCTCATCATTTCTTATAGGAAAAATCTGTTTACAAAGAAGACTGAAAAGGGGAAAGAGTTCCCATCTGTGACTGCTGCTTTATGAAGATTGTGCTATAGTTTCATGTAAAAGAGAGTGAGCGTATTTTATTTCAGGGAAGGCAATTCATAATGAGAATGTAGCATGGACAATTTGTATTGAGAATGCATTCCACGGGTTAAAAATTGGTCGTGCAGTAAGAGCATGGGCAAATGACTATTATTGTAAATGGCCCTGATTCAGAAGAGCACTGAACAGGTGCTGGATGTTAAACTTGAATTTTTGGATGTCAGTTTTGAAACAAGGCACCAATATTGCACAGGCTTCCCAACTGCAATCTGAACTGTTGCTATGACAGTTTTCAAGGTTTCTTTAGTTCTTGGCTATCTGTAGGTGGTTTCCAGGAAGAGGCACAAATCAGCATTTGCAGAAAGCCGAGTTACCTAAAAATTGATGTTAAAATCGAGTTGGCATTTATTTATTTTTGTATATATGTGAGTATCTCTGTGTACACACACAGAGGCACAGTCACACACGCACGTGAATCACTAACGTTCACTTGAATTTGGTGTCTCATGGTGCTAGACTTACCATCGGCACCGTGTAGGCCTAGGAAAGCATTTCATGCAGAGCATGAATATCTAGCACAGGTGTCCAAATGTGTGGCGCTTACCTTGTGATCATCATGTACAGCACTTGTTATGGTGCTGCACTTGGGTTTGGAGTTGTGTAACGTCTTCTGCACTTCTTGTGTCTGGCTGCTTGAGCAACCACCTTGATTTTGAAGTGAAAAAGAACAGACAGACCTATTTCCACGAAAAGATTTTATTTAATATGTTATAATGGCAGAACCAAGCTGAAAACCAACCACCCGTATCACGAACACCAAAAAAAAAAAAAAAAAAAAAAATTGCTTTTAACCTTGGTGTGAAAAAACCTTTTCAGAATTGCTAGAAAAGTAAGTTCAGTTACATATTTCCAGCCTGGAATAATGGTACAGGAGTACATTCTCAATGTAAAACCACTAGTTTTCTAAGGAAAATAAAATCATTAGGGAAATCATGTATAATTTGCTTTCTTATCTTTGAGACTAGCAGCAAAATTTTGGTGGTAATCAAGGGATGGGGGAACTGCCCAGTGTTTTGAGGGTTTCTGTTATGTACAAGGTAACAAACTGCTGGTGAGGTCCACTCATGCAGCCGTCGTGTGAAATCAGTTCAGTCCATATCTCCATGGGGATGTTTCGAAGACATCTGAACTCCACCAGGACCACCTGTGTGCCTAAAGGGAATCACACATTCAAACACCTCGCTCAGTGTCGCAGTTACTTGCATAAGGTCACACTTGGACCCAAATCAGCTGTTTTCCAAGCAAAGCAAAAGCAAGTCACCAGAGTGAATATCTACAAGTATGAGACTCCTCTCCTGGTGGAGAAATCCCTATGCAACCTGACTGATCTTGAACCTGGGGTCCCTTCCAACCCAATTTATCCTGTGATTATCCATGTCTCTACCAGTTTGAACCTTCATGCACAAGCTAGGTGCGTGTGTCTTGCACAACTGCTGTCCTGTTTGCACACGCAGCTCCTGCACCTTTCCCCTCCCCACATCGGGTCAGCAGCATCTTGGTTGCACTCAGCATTGCCAGGACAACCAAATTTCTGCCACTGAAACCAAGATAACCATATGGGAGCTAATGCCATGCAAAGGCAGGGAGAAAGATGAGGGGCACAGGGTTTTTTGCTATGGTACCAAAGTGAATGGGTCTGAAAACTGGAGAAAGCCCTTATCGACTGCTGGTTTCAGATGTGTTGGTTGGACTTCTTCCTAATGCCAGTCCAGTACCTAATCCTTGGGTTTTCATTTCCTTTTGCTCCTCTCCCTGTTCCTACAGCCACGTTATTAGTCCTGTTATCTTGAGATCTATATGAGAAGAGTTACAATTAACCAAACATTTTGATAACCTAAGAGCAGCAGGAGCAATTATTCTGATCTGTGCTTTAATTCTTGGGTCAGAGCCTTTCTGTCAGTGTTACTTATATGATGCATTGCCTTGAGTGAATATAGTAAGTAATAAGAAGTTCCTGAGTTTATAATTGAGTTTGTTGAATATCTTCCAAGCCTTCTCTGCTCTGTTTCCTACAGGGAAGAAGCAAAGTATACGCAGAGCATAACACTAAAAAACCACCAGAAAACCTAGAAAGAAATGGTTAAATTGACCTACATACTAGCAATTTTGCTGACCAGATTATTTAAAAGGCTAAAGGGCTGCAGATGTCAAATCCATATATGTATCAGTAAAATGATCATGATAATCACAGCTTATAAAATAGAGCTGAAATGCTTCATTAGGTACTGACAGTTTCTAAACCATGTTGTCACTTTCTGAAAATGTGTCACACTGGCATTTATTATTTTTTTCTAGATATGGAGAGAAAGAAATAGAGAATTGCACTGTGAAGCAGGGATGAGCTGAAAGCAAATCAAAAAGGTCTCTTAAAGAGATCACCATTCTCTTTCAGCAAAGCAGGACAATGTATTAAATAAAACTGCTCTTAACCTGTTGGGCACTTGAATCCCTTGGGTTTCCTGTAGTTATTCTATTGAAAAGGAGGCTTAAGAAGTACAGATTTCAACAGCTTTTCAATTGCCTGTAGCTCCATGTAAGGAAAAGTGAAATTTAAAGGTAAAGTGAATTCACTGCTGCATTCATATTACAGTAACTTGCACTTGAAATTATTCTTTTTTAAAAACTGTTCTTTTGGTTGTGGGTTTTTGGTTTGTTTGTTTGTTTGGGTTTTTTCGTTTTTGTTTTTTTTTTTTTAAATTTCTGATCCGGATGATTTGTTTTCTGGTTTCTCCAATATGGTTTATCTCTTAGTTTTAAGGATACAAAATTATCTGTATTTCTTTCATGTAAAGACCCAGTCCATCATTTTACAAGGGTCATTCTTGGAAAGGGAGGAATATTTCACTCAGAAATATGACATATGCTTGTGAGTGAAATATGTCCTTGTGTAGTCAAAAGAAATGATATGCACCCAAGTCCCCCTTTTCAAAATGTAATTTAAACAATACTTTAATAATGACTGTGCCTACTTCTGCATATCTTAACAATGGTGCTTTTCACGGAAGCTCCTCAGAATAAAATAAGATCCCCAGTTTGAGTCTACAGATATGCAGCACACATGAAAAGCCACCAAACTGATCTGTGAAGTCCCTCCTGTGGGGGATTTCCTAGCAGGAACAGCTTTTGAAGTGAGCCAAAAAGGCTGGTAGAGATGGTCTAAGTAACCATTTCCCATCTATTACATGTAACCACTAAAATGATTCACCTTGTAATATGGAGGAATAACAAGGCTGCTCTGGATTACACCCCTTTTGTTTGTTTCAGAAGGATTCATAAGGATTCCTCTTCCTTTTGCCTTCTTCATGTACTTCGTGGTCACCGCAGCATTACTCTGCCCCTAGCCCTGGGAAGCAATGACTTGGCAAAAATGAGTTACAGATGTGCCATACTGGGGCAGTGCTATCATCCAGATAAAGATGGTGCCAAGGAGACTTCAGCTTTGCTTGTGCCAGAAAGACTTAGACTGGACCCAACCCCAGCAGTAAGGACGAGAATAAAAATAATTACCTGCGAGGTGGTCAGGGGTCATGTAAGAGCCAGGTGAGATCATCTTATATTTTAAGCTATTAAATGAAAAAGAGGAGAACATTTACTTATTAAGATCATTTCCTAATCATTCTTATAAGATTTTAATGAGTGACAAACTGACTCTGGATACAAATTTATGATTTCCCAAAATAACAATTTGATTGGTTTGAGTGATGTCTTGCATCAAGTAATCACAGTTAATTTTGCTTCTGAAGCGATTTGACTTTGCCAGTCTATCACATCTTCCATGTGCACAGCTGTATTTCCATGGCTGTATCTCTGTTCTTTGGCTAGTGTAAACGCCAGCGCCCATGGAGAGTTTCCTCAACTTTTCTTCCTGTCCTATGCACGGACCAGGTCACAGGTGCATGTCTGATTAGCTAATTATTTTCTTCTCTTTATCTGAACCTTCCTCATGCTACTACCATCAACTTCCAGCCTAATTGAAACCTTGGTTTCTTGGCAGGGTGGGAAAGTAGAAATACTTAAAATGAGAACAGTAACCAGTATCAGCCTGTGCAAATGGCTTTTTTTTTCCCCACCACCATCTCTATTACACCAAACAAAGGTCAGAGAGGAGGAAATTGTCGCTAGCCACTTTCCTGATAGCATGGGCAATAGAAAAGAGGGAAAGGACAGATGTGCTGCTCCTGCCTGAGCCAGGCTAATCTGAAAAAGGGAGCACTTCCCTTTACTTACACTTCTTTATGCAACCACATCTTGCCCAAGAAATAACGTTACATCTTGTGCTGTACCTGGAAGTACTGAAGCGACAGTTTTCCACTTTGATGCCAAAGTCAGGCCTGCGAACCGGTATTGCACACCTAAATAAATATGGTTTGCCTTGAAGGGTATGGCCTTAGGAGGGGAAGGTATTTAGCATTTCAGATAAAGTGCTCGTATCAAATTCTCCGATGCAAACGACTCCCTCTCCGATGCAATCGCCCTGAGTTTGACTGTATGTATGCATGTGTGGATGAAGGCTGTAGGAGCGGGGAGGCAAAGATGAAAGAGTGACAGCAGTATGGCTGGCTGGAGGAATGAACCTATTACAAAGGAAAAGTTAAGTCATAAACCACTCCGCAACAATGGCAGAGGACTCGCTTAGAAATGTGGATGCTGTTGGCTGACTCGCAACACAAAACCAGGCAACTGCTCACCAGATGTGTTCAGCTGTATGCGTGCTACCCTGGCTCCGTATGCAGCCCGTCACATACCGCAACTGCATTGCTTGGGGTGGGCTGTGAGAAGCAGAAAGGAAGGCCAGAGCACAGTTGACATTTTTCCTTTTTACTGTTTGTTTTATATCCTCCCACTCCTCATTTTCCTCCTCCTACACCCTGGTGCTGCATACTGATGAGAAAATACTTGGTTCAGACCCAAGCAGTTATTTTTGGTTATTAAGGTTGGTGCTGGCTGCCCAACCTACACTTTCTAACTTGCCAGAGTTGCACGGGGCTGTTGGTTTTGCATTGTCAGCGTTTCAGGGCACGTTTAAAAAGTATTCTGAAAACAATGTGTACACACACACAGAGATATGTGCATGTATCTAGGTACAGATGAATGCACACACAGAGCCTTCCATCCCATATGTTGAATTAAGGAAAAGAAACTGTCTTTTGTCAGGTTTCACAGATATCCTGTCCTTTCCAGCTCTTATGAGCAACACCTGTAAAAAGAAAGAAAAGTAACAAAGGAAGGTGTTGGGTGATGAAATAAGGGCATGCTGTTAGGAGAAGAGTATCAACTGCAAGGATATGTGGACAAGTGGTATCACAAGAGGATATATGTGTTTCTGTCCACTTGGAAAGTGAGGTCTTCTGTAAATTAACACAAAAAAATGTTAGGGAAAGACCCTGAGATGAAGTGATCTGAACAGTGACCTTCCTCCTCATTGTTTGTGGAGGACAAGAAATCAAAGAAAACTCCAGTCACTAAATGAGGCACTCAACTCCCCTGCCAGACTTGTCATACAACTAAAAGCAAACCATTTCCCAGACCCAGATCTGCTCAGCATCTTTGCCTTCCCCAGGTGAGTCTGACTGAGGCATTTTCACTAACGCCATCACAACAGGACTCACGCTCCAAGTGAGATTCAGACTGAAGCCTATTTTAGACTGATGCTTGATACTGTGCTTCCCTGGCAGGGCTGAGAAGAGTGAGAGGCGGGTACACTATGGTGACACACCATATGGCCACGGTGCCTTGGTCTTTTTTTCTCTCTGGATTTGTGCCACAGGTGTTGGGTGGTTATGACCAATGAGACAAGAAGCACAGCAGAGAGAGATATGACAGCTTGTGACATTTTGCAGTTACCCCGTTCACCAGTCTTCCAGACCTTGAGATGGTTCTTAGATAATTTTCTTAAAAAAATTTGGGGCAAGAGCTACCAGATTTTCAGGTCCTTTCATCTGTCTACTGGAGGTGATCGCTGCAACAACCCTGGGCTTGGACGCAGAGCACGTCAGCCTGCTGCAGTCATGCTAGGAAGCTTACGAAGCTGCCTGGTAGCGAGCTTGAGTGAAAATATGTGCTAACCTGTTGCTGTAACTCATGCTGTGATTTGTTTTAGGTAAGCTGTCTCAGGAAAACCTCGTTGAGTGCTCACTACTATTGCCAACTGCCTTCTACAGTCAAGGAACAACTGTGTGTTCCTTCTGAAATTGCAGTCTACATCGCAAGCCTGGATGCTGGCAGGAACACTGCCTTTTAGATATCTTGCTTTAGGAAGTCCTGCGGTGGCCGACATGCTAGTGCTGGTGTTCGCCATGCCCCCCGGACAAGGAGCACGCTGGGGATGCCCGTGTTGGCAGCTGAGCATTAAGGCTGTCCTGGTTTAGGCGTCTTGCTGGTCTTCCTTCACAATTTTCTGTGAAACGTACCCAAGGATCCTCTGCAGCGGGGTGTGTCAGTCACTTCAGATCACAGCACACGAAGCAGAAGGCAGCTCCATCAGCCCAGGAGCTGTAACGCGTGACAGCTGTGATAGCAGCTGAGGCTCTGTCCTCCTGGCTGCAGGAAAAGGGCCTAGAAAGAGGTCAGCAAATCTGTACGGAGACATCAGCGTGATGCTCATCCCTTCGTGTACCAGCGGACTTTTTTTTCCTCATCGTTTTAAAGCCAAAGTTCAGACACACCTCTCTCCGAAGAAAGTCACAGCTAACTTTTTTGCCCTGATGGTCAGTGTGCTATGAGGGTCATGGGGAAGGGAGTGATCAACCCTTTGGAAGCTACCATGAGCGGGCAGAAAGGCTGGTCCCAAGCTGGGAACACACACGCAAATGATGGGGCCAGTGCCATGAGTAAGACAAGTGCACAGGTCAGATGCTTGGAGGTCTCCAAAGCACCAGGCTGCAGGGTGGGTGGCCCTGCCTGCAAAGCAAATCGGTATTTCCCCCGTTCTTCCCCGACCTGCAATAGTCTCTGCCTGCCCGGAGCAATCTTGACAACACTCACACGCCTGTAAACACCAGCAAACCAAGTACACTAAATCTATGCATGGCTATTTTTGGTAAGCTAAAGGAAAAATAGCAGCCTGCATTGGGAAAGCCTGGGAGTCTGCCAAGGCCATGATGTAAAGCTTTCCAAGTGAATGCTATGGCTGAATCAGTAAAAGCATGTCTGAGTCAGGATATGCTGTAAGATCTTGCCTTCTGAAATTAAATCCCTCCTCTCTCACAGAGAGGTAATATTTCATGCTGTTAACCCTTTCTTCTCCACAGAGGAGTGAGCATTAAAGCTGCATAATTCAAAAGCTTCATTTAATTTGGGAGGAAATGCTTTGTTTAGTATTCAGCATTTGGCTGCTAACAACGAAGTCTGAATCTACTAACGAAGCCAGAAATTCCCAATGGAGAAATAATGAAAACCACTGGTATTTTCCTAGAGTCTTTTTATTTTTAAATCACATCAGTGGATTCTTGCACAACAGCCATATTCAAATAGCTGCTAGCTCAGAAAAGGCAGCGACTTTGAAAAATATATTTCCATATTTCCCCTCTAAGTTTTCCTTTGTATCCATCACCTTTCAACTAGGCTTATGGTTGATTTTCTTCTTCTGCAAGATATAGATAGGGTTGTTAAGAGGGCTGTCCCCTAAGAGGAAAAGCAAAATACTTTTCCATATTACTGGAACAGGAATGATTTCCCTGGGCCTCTTCCCAGCATCCTTGCAATAAAGGCAATTCCAGGAACTTATCTGACTTTTGACAGGAGAGGTTTTAGGGAACAGAAAACAATATCCAATATATAAAATCTCTTTCCCTTAGTGAAAGTGATTTGCAGATCTATTCCTAGGACCTCTTTAGGACAAAGTTTATTAATAAAGGGATGGTTAGTAATAATAAACTATCTGAATCACACAGTAAGTCTGTTTGAAGACTATCAAACTCTCTTACTGGACATCACTATACTGTTTTTCTGAACAATAGTAATGGCGCTTTGCTTCAAACTCAGAATTATTTGGTTTTGCATTGAAAGAGCTTGCAAAGGTCACCGTTACCCACACTGCTGCCTTTTCCCTTTTGGTTTTGGCTGCTGCCCCCCACACCCCATCTACATCTTTTCCAGGCTCTGTGCTCCTTCATTTCCTGCAGTGCTTACTGCCGCTCCCAGGTTTTCTTTCTCGACTATTATCTCGGGCGTCTTTTCTCTTTCCTCACATCTCCCTAATTTATGCTGTGCTCCTACTTCTACTTTGGTACAAACCAGGATCTGGCAGGAAGCAGCGGAAAAATCGAGCACACATTTGTGTACATTTGGGACTGTGCTGAGAGGCAGAGTTTCATCCGACTGCCATTGGGCTGGTGCCTGGCCCTTCGGATGTCTCTCTGCAAAGCTCAGCAAGGTATGGAGGATATAGAGGGTACTTACAGGTGATGTTTTGAGGAAGGAGGGGAGAAAAACTGCATGAGAATAACATCTTTCCTGCAAATAATGAGAGATTCTGGGGTAAAGCTAAAAAACCCCAGCTTGTAAATTTTATGTAGCTGAACAGCACGTCTGACCACAAGCAACATGCCTAACTCACCAGATAAATGAAAGCAAAAAGATGTTTTGAAATGATGATCTGGAAGAACTTCTTGACCCCAGTCCTAGGTGCTAATCACCTAGGAGCTAATTCACAATGTATCTAAAAAATATCAGATGCAAATATTAATAGTTTCAGAAAATGGGGAAGCTGATCAAAGACTTTGCAGTCCTGTAACAGGAAACTTCTGTATAAGCTGTCCAGACCTCCTTCTGAGATGTTGGAGTGCACTTCTCCCAAAGCCTTTACGTAGCTCTGTGGCTCATGTACTGTAGGTTTTAACACAATTGAGTGTCCCATATGCCCAAATAGAGGCATAGACATGGAGAGGTATAAAAAAAGATTTCATATCTTTATTTGTGGAATGGTATTTCTAGCTCAAGCTGACCAAAGAATGCAGGCTCCATCGATGCAAGCAGTCTTCCACCACCTCACATTACTACTGTCATCACGAAACTGCTGTGATTATTTCTTCAGCTATATACGTGAGATTTGCTAGGCAAATAGAAAAACATGTGAAATTCAGGGTCCTTTCGGGTGTTTCAGGCTGGCTAACTGGGACACCTCAGTGCTTTGAGCACTGCTTCTAATTTGGAACAAAGCTAGGCAATAACAATAATTTAAAATATCACAAACCATGAAGTTTTGCTTCAGGTGTAAGGACATGTGGCTCTTCCAAAACTGCTCTGAGAAGCGTCTGTCTTCCTCACCGCCCCGCACCCCTGCTCACTGCGGAGGCGGGCTGGCACAGATGCAGCACCCACTCCCCCTCCATCACCTCCTGAAATTTGCCCTTGACCGTTGGCTGCCATGGAGTGCTTAAGCCAGGGAAACCGTGTGGGCGGTGGTTTGTATAAAAGCTGCAAAAGTGAAATAAAGTTGTGTTGTGCTGAGTTACTGCCTCCCATGACAGTTGTTTATCCCCTTCAGTGGTCTTTCTGCCACTTCTCTTGCAGAGGCTATTTAAATCTTTGGGGTATTTTAACCTTCTTTTACTTCTCTCAGCCACAGGAGAGCTCTTCCGTGGCTGCTTACTCTCCTGACTTTTTTGCATTTGAGGCTACATTTTTGGCCCAGGCTGTTCTTTGTGTGCTGCTCCTCCATGAATCTGCCTTATGGCTTTTCACTGGGGGACTGGCACTGACACATATTTCCTTCCAGCAGCATCCTGTTCAATTAGTGCTCTATGACAGGTTGTGGTCCCTACTCAGCAGCAGCTGGGGAGTTGAAACATAAGCCTGTTTTTTGCTTGGTAGCCCTACAGAGGCTTCTCCATCAAGATCTGAATCTCTGGTGAACAACTGAATCTCATTCCTCGCTCATTTGCATTTTATGCCTAGCATCTTACTTTGCATTCATCTATATTTATGATACATCACAGTATACAGGCAACTCCTTTCAGAGCAATTTTCTTGATGTCATTAGCCTTGCTGGTAACTTGCTACATGAGCAGCGAAAGGAGGATTCAAATAACAATTAGATAATTATGTCTACAAGAACAACATGACATTTTGTAGCTAGACAAGGAAGGATTAAAATGGTGCCAGTGATATTAGCAGAAGCAAGTTTCGGGTGAATACCCAAAAGTTTAAGTGATTCTCTAAACGAGCTGAGGTCCCACAAAGTCCTGCATGCCCCACATCTGCCCACAGGGTCCCAGCTCTCAGGATTTGCTATTCCTTGCTCTCAACCTTTCCCACTTTTCCGACAGTTCAAGGCCCTCCAGGACACATCTGCTACGACTGTTCCCCGAAGCTGCCCTCCTTTCTCAGCTAAACCCTCTGGCACACTCTCCTTTGCAATTTTGAGAGATGTCAATGACTCAAAACGGGTTGGAAAAGGCCACAGCTCCTTACCAAAGCTCAAAGTGAGCTACCTCAAACATGTTGCCTTGTGTTTGTTATGGGATTTATATGATACCCATTACTAGCTTGCTTAAGGCAAATTAAGCAAGAAGCAATGCAATACATCAGAGCGAGGCATACATTTTGAGACCAAGTTTAAATGCCTTTACAAAGAGAGCAGAACTGCTTGTAATGAAATAGTAGCAGTCTGCCGTGGAGTTGTACCTACAAACCTGTTTGTTTCTGAGAAACTCCTGAGTAAAGTCATAGCATCATAGAATGATAGAATCATTTAGCTTGGAAAAGACCTTTAAGATCACTGAGCCCCAGCATAAACCTAACACTGCCAAGTCCACTAAACCATGTCTCTAACTGCCCCATGTACAAGGCTCTTAAATACCTCCAGTGATGGTCACTCCACCAGTTCCCTGGGCAGCCTGTTCCAGTGCTTGGCAACCTTTTCAACATTTTTTCTAACATCCAATTTAAACTCCTCTGGCACAACTTGAGGCCATTTCCTCTTGTCATATCACTTGTTACTTGGGAGAAGAGACTAACCCCCACCTCGCTCCAGTCTCCTTTCAGGTAGTTGTAGGGAGCGATGAGGTCTCCCCTCAGCCTCCTCTTCTCCAGACTAAACCCCCCCAGTTCCCTCAGTCGCTCCTCGTACGACCTGTGCTCCAGACCCTTCATGAGCTTCATTGCCCTTCTCTGGACATGCTCGAGTAATTCAATGTCCTTTTTGTAGTGAGGGGCCCAAAACTGAACCCAGTATTTGAGGTGCAGCCTCACCAGTGCGGAGTACAGGGGGACAATCTCTGCCCTAGTCCTGCTGGCCACACTATTTCTGACACAAGCCAGGATGCCGTTGGCCTTCTTGGCCACCTGGGCACACTGCTGGCTCATGTTCAGCCATCTGCTGACCAACACCCCCAGGTCCTTTTCCACCAGACAGCTTTCCAGCCACTCGTCCCCAAGCCTGTAGCGTTGTGTGGGGTTGTTGTGACCCAAGTGCAGGACCCAGCACTGAGCCTTGTTGAACCTCATATAAAGTCACAGCAACAGGGTATAAAACATTAACAGACATGGCTTTGCAGGAAAGGAAATGACTGTTAGTACCCTCCATTCTGGAAGCAGAGGAAAGCAGGAGCTTTCCTTGCTTAAAAGGCTGCGTCACAAACATGCAAAATGACTAGAGAAAAGTTGTCCCCAAATCCAGCTGTGAAACCTTGGTGTAGTTCTCTGCTGTATGGAAAGATAATGCTTCAGGACATCTTGACTTGGTGGGCGTGAAGAGGGACCCACGTGCTAAGGTGCAGCAACATCTTGGGACAGAGGACCTGAAGATGGTTTTCCCCAAAGGGAATGTGCCTCAGCAGAGCACGTGTTAGTTCTTGTCCATCTTTGCCACTTGGACACTTAGAGCTGCAACTGGCTTTCTTCAGAAGGGTACAAAACAGGTTATTCTTCAAGTGGGAGGCTACTGAAAACTGTAATTGGTTTTTAGAAACAGGTAGCTAAAAGATGTGTGCTAGAATTCACCTTACCAAGGCTGTGAAGAAATTGAGGTTTCATATCATGGATATCTGATGTCAAATTCTGAGTGTTCATCATGTTTTGGTTAGAAAAGTCATGAAAAGATACAAGCTTAAGATCACAATTTAGTTCGAATATATGAGCCTGTTTCCAAGCTCATGTGAATCCCCCAAGGAGATCTCTTCATCACCAACTTGTTCTCTGAATTCAGTAACATTTGTATGAAATAATGAGAGTAAGGACAGCCTGTGCACTGTAATACATGTGCATGCAATTGTGCAGGTAACAGAACCAACATCACCAGGAAACCTCCGTAGTTCAGCTTTGTGCACAGTGACATACCAATGAGGAACCAAACAGATAGTTAAGCATCCACCTTTGTCACTGTCCACAGAATCACAGAATCACAGAATCATCTAGGTTGGAAAGGACCTTGAAGATCATCTAGTCCAACCGTTAACCTAGCATTGGCAGTTTCCAACTACACCATATCCCTCAGTGCTATGTCGACCCTACTCTTAAACACCTCCAGGGATGGGGACTCCACCACCTCCCTGGGCAGCCCATTCCAACACCTGACTACCCGTTCTGTAAAGAAATACTTCCTAATATCCAGTCTAAACCTTCCCTGGCACAACTTGAGGCCATTACCTCTTGTCTTATCTTGTCCACTAGAGGACATCGGGGATTTTGGTAGAGGCAATCAGTCAGTCAAGGTAAGAATGATTTCACAGGCAGAATTTCAGAAGCACTTGACAAAGAACTCTTCAGAACCTCCTGAGATGTTTGACTTCATATAAATACACTTAAATATTTTAAAATATGGTCTATATGGTTAAAGAAGTTGCCTCCCACTACTACAGTTTACCTGAGGTCGGACCAGAATAATTAACAGGAGATGGTCCTTTAAAAGTGGCTGATGGTTGCTGGTTGCCAGGTCAGATTCCCCCTAGTCCAGTGGTAATTTGGAAGAAAACCTCTGAACTGTTTGCATGTGCCCAGGAAGGAAAAGTGGATGAAAATAATACTAACACATCCCCTACCCTGTTGTTTCTAAGGGAAACACAAGTAAGGACCCAGATCCTTCTCTGGCAGATGGAATGAAACCAAATAAAATACATCTCTGTTTATAACGTGGAGGACCATG
Organism: Strix aluco; assembly: GCF_031877795.1. Taxonomy (NCBI): domain Eukaryota; kingdom Metazoa; phylum Chordata; class Aves; order Strigiformes; family Strigidae; genus Strix; species Strix aluco. The sequence goes on from NC_133971.1 coordinate 3,588,182, forward strand.
CTGCTATAGAGAGCTAGAAGCACACCAGAAAAATTACTATAGTCTATCCAAGCTTTTCCTTCTGACTATTTAGAACATTACACTGCACTGATTACTGAAATCATAGAATAAACCTGATTTTTTTTTTTGGTTTTTTTGAAGCAGTTAAAAAAACTATTTAACCAAGCGTTGCTGTAGTTTAATCTGACTGCTGCAAAACTCATCTGGTTATAGAATTTCATCTAGCAACCGTTGAGGACAAATTTTTTACACACAAAGAGAATTAGAGGTTTATGTCCTAAAGACGTGCAGAGAAACAGTTGGTTTTGAGGTTACAGAGCTATTACATACTTCTTGCAGTTATTATGACATTTAGTATGATTGACCCCATTCTGGAGGATTCTCCAAAATTGAATAAATTAAGAGTGATGAAGAAATGTTTCTTTCCTTAATTTTTGGCCAGAGAAAGGGAGAATAAGAGTGATTGTGTCAGTATTTGAGAATAAAATTCAGACCTCCTTTGTCACTTTCATGTCCGTTAAACTTTAAGCTTTCATTTATTTCACGATCTTCTGTTTAGGTGTACAAGATCCTGCCAGTGTATGTATGGATGCTCCACTCAGTCTGAAATCTCACATAATTACACCATGGTTTCTTGGCAGAAGGTTCATATCTTCCACTGTAATTTTGTGAAAAACAGAGGGTATTACTGCAGTGCTGCCAAAGTCACAAATACATAAGGTGCTCCAAAAGTATGAAATTGTTGTAACTACAGTGAGATGAAGGAGAGAAAATGTCTGAGGCTAAATTTCTTAAATGAGTGGTTTTGAACTTTCCACTACCATTCATGTCGGGTTTTTTTTAATTTTTGTTCCATGAAGCGCGCTAGAAAGACATTTATGCTTAAAAAAGTTAAGCATAAATTCTGACATATTTTCATACCTCCAGAAGCTGCAGCCTTAAACAATTTGCACTATGAACAATAATGCTGTAAGCTGCCAGTGCTGCTGATGATACCCAAACTTTAACAAAAATTTAACGAAATTTAACAAAAAATAATAACATACTTTAGATTTCTTGTAAATAAGTGTCTTCCATCTGAGCAGCATTAGTTAGAGGTTAGACAGCTATAAGTGTGATAAATATGTCCTTGTAATAGGCATTTGCGTCGAGGAAATCTCACATAGGACTGAACATCTGCAAGTGGTGTAGCAAATAGCATACATCTGACAGACCAACTAATTTACCGCAGTTAGTCCAGGAAGATTTTTACATCCAGATAGCTGAAGTTTCTGTATAAAATGTAATTTACTGCCGAAATGCCCTTAGAGGAAACTTCACAATTCAGTCGTGCCTATTGAGCATTTGCCAAATAGCTCAGGTCTTTAAATAATCGGACCAAATTTCCAGCTGGTGTAAATTAGCGCACCTCCACTGGTGTCAGTGGAACAATTTCGATTTACACCAGCAGAGTATACAAGCATCTGTGTTTATTCATGCAAAATAAATGATTTCATGGAATAATTACAAAACAATTAAGCCTGCCATTTACTGGCGTCCTATAACTGCACGCCATTCTGTATACCTGCAAGTACAGGCAGTAATGTACAGAGAGTACTCAAGCTGAATATTGGGTTGAATTCATAATAGATAACTAAAGCAGCAGTGACACCATTCCCTGTTGAAATGAAATTTAATGAGGATGATGGAGAGAAATAATTCTGCAATCTACCTTTCTCTGCTCTTAATTTAACCAGAAGCTGAATGCTTTTTGCAAAGTTACATCTACTTAGTCAACTGATTATTTATCTTTCCACCTTTTTTCATTCAGGGAGAATATGGCATGAGTTAATTCTTACAGATAGCCCACCGTAGAATTGCTTTTAGACAAAGCAGACAGATGGACTCTCTCTTCCCTGAAGCCTTGTTAAACTAATAATCTATAACATTCATCCTTTAACTTTTAATTGCATTTCATCAGCTAGTGTCTCCTAGTTTACACTTCAAATGTAAAGTACAGGATTATATTATACATGTGTACAGGACTCCTCTGTTGAAAATCTCAGTGGGTTTTGGCTCTTCATCTGTGTGGCTGTGATTCAGCATGGCAGGGGTTAGCTCTTAGATGCCACTGTACTCCAGGGAATTGGTAGTGATGATTAAGTTGAGAATCCCAGCCCTGATAATTAGCTCAGAGATTCTGTATCTGGGTATGTGCTGTGAAAAGGAAAAAGAAGAAAAAAAAAAAAAAAAAAGAAAAGGAAAGGAAGGAAAAGAAAAGAAGTGATTTTTAGAGCAGATAGCCCTAAGGAGTTGTCTAACCAGCTGTCTCAGATTTTATACCTGCCAGCAGCTGGTTGGTCAAAATAGTTATTTACTATATGGAGTGGGAATTTTTACTGTCTTCTCCTTGATTTACTGGTTTAATATGTTGCTTTTTGAAGAGTAGAAAAAGAAGGAAGGGAGAGAGGGAGATGGGGGGAAAGAGGAAGGAAGGAAGGAAGGAAGGAAGGAAGGAAGGAAGGAAGGAAGGAAGGAAGGAAGGAAGGAAGGAAGGAAGGAAGGAAGGAAGGAAGGAAGGAAGGAAGGAGGGAAGGAGGGAAGGAAGGAAGGAAGGAGGGAAGGAGGGAAGGAGGGAAGGAGGGAAGGAAGGAAGGAAGGAAGGAAGGAAGGAAGGAAGGAAGGAAGGAAGGAAGGAAGGAAGGAAGGAAGGAAGGAAGGAAGGAAGGAAGGAAGGAAGGAAGGAAGGAGGGAAGGAGGGAAGGAAGGAAGGAAGGAAGGAAGGAAGGAAGGAAGGAAGGAAGGAAGGAAGGAAGGAAGGAAGGAAGGAAGGAAGGAAGGAAGGAAGGAAGGAAGGAAGGAAGGAAGGACAATTGCCAGCTGTTTGAGTCACCTTATAATATGATCCCCCCCAAAATAATGAATAAAACTCCACTGAAAGCAACACAGTTACTCTCGTGTAGATAAGAGATGTTTTTTGTGCAACATTTTTCTGCCCTGTCTGTATCTGAAGGCTAGTTTTCTCAATGCAGGTCATTTTTCCACTTCTTTTTTTTTTTTTTTTTTTCCCCATATATCACCATCTTTTCTTAATGGGGCAAGAAGGCCAAACTTCTGTACCTATAGCAAACTAGAATGACACTGGAGTTTATTTATAGAGTGATGGAAAAAACAGCAGTAATATCATGCATGTTAACAAACCAAGAATTTTCCTAAAGGTGAACAGGATTTACAGATATGGTCATTTATTTGGGTATGGACTACAGAGTAAGGATAACATGTATGGCAGATACCCCTTTAGCTGCAAGAACACTTTTTAAAAACAGATTAGTGGAACGTTTTATTAACCAACAGGTCTTGAGTTTCCATGCTAGCACAAGTACTCAAGACTACTGTCTAATTCTTGAGATTTTTATGTCTAGAAGGTATTCTGAAGAGAGGATCTGGATTAAGAAGTCCAAGTGCTTTTTTAGAGAAAGACAACAGAATGTTTTTCTCCTTTGTTGTATTCCTCCAACCAAAGTGTTTATTGTCCCATTAAGTCTGTTTATGGACGCATTCCAACTCCCAGAATAAACTTTTTTTGTGGAAAGATTACTTCTAAATGTTAAGTTTACAGTTTAGGAGTCAATAGAGATGTGTCAGTCAGATGGATCAACCAACAGAGAAAAAGTCTGGCTAATACATAGATCTGAACAATTCCTGACTGCCCATAGCTGGATGTGCAATTACCTAAGTTTTGCCTGCCAAGAAAAAGTATCAGGGAAAAAAACAGAAATCTAACCTTTGGCCCTGCCTATGGAAAAAAACCCGTTTCAAGTCTTCATTGAGAAATAGGGTCTTTAAGTGTTCAAATGGCATCTTAAAATTGTGTCTGGCCTCTTTAGCAGGTACTGCAGAGATCGAGGGGCTTTAGTAGTTTGAAAAGTGTTTTTTCAGAATGTTTTCTAAAAAGATACCTGTGGCCCAATTAAAATGTGTGCTGTCCTCTAACTCTTCTGGACCTCATTCCAAAACAATACAATGACTTATATGAAAAGACAACGTGACAGCTGATTACTACATAAACAAACAGTGATAGTGGTGGTTGTAGCATTAGTGTAGGTATTTTTGAGCACAGGACATCTGGCATTATTCTTCAAGAACTAGGTCGGTGTAACAGACATACATATTGCACAGTGTGTAAATAGTCAGGAACAGTTGTCGGTTTGTAAAAAAATAAAAATAAAATAAAAAAAACCCCAACCCAAAACCAAAACAAGAAACCCTATACTGCAAATAGATCATGGGCTTCTTAGAAGCAAAATCTGTAATGCAGGTTGGACATTCTGGGAGGAAATTTCAGACATGCCACACACCCAAAACAAACCATGCCCTGTCCCAAACTTCAAGGTAACTGTGTAGGGGCTAATTCTCTGTTTTTGTAGTTTTAAAGGCACAAAAGCACATTCACTTAGAGTTAGCTAAGGAAAATCTGTTATTCAGCAAGAAAAAAAAATGTTAATAGTTCAACAAAACATGAAGAGTGGTGAGTTATATGAAATGATGGAGGTTCTTCCCATTGTAAAAATATGGAAGATCTAATAAAAAGCTTGTTAAAACCACAAGTGAGTGAAATCGGATCTAGTGTGTTTCGCAGTTCAAGAACCAAAGAATGACATTGCCCTGTGATGCCTGGTTTCCTATGTTTCCTCATTCACCCAGCCTGAATCGTGCAAGCAGAAAAACAATTGGTTCTGATTATGAAGACAGTGTATATGTGGGACCTCTATTCATTTCAGTGAGAATTAGATACATACAACTGAGACCATAATCTGGTCCCTGACATTTAAAAGGCCACAGGCCTCTAATTTTTCCCTGCTAAAATCTGTGTACTTTTAAATACTGTGAAATTTATATCCATGGATTTTAATGAGGAAAGGCACCATATAAATTCTGAGCAATCTTTTCAAGACATTTAAATTAATTTCTGGAACAAAAGATGTAAACCAAGAGAGTTTTTCTGGATCTAGCTTTGACAATAATATGGATAATTAATCTTTCATTCCAAAATTTCTCTGGGGAAAATGGTAAATGGTTTTCATTTGTTGCTAAACATCAATCTTAAATGACTCTAAAGACTGTGCCTTGATTTGTCATGCAACATGTTGTATATTCTTAATCTGTTGAATGAGGACATTGCAAGCCATATTTTAAAAGACATCACGCAACGATCTCCCTTCAAAACAAGGGAATTAATGCATTTTTTTCCAATTCTGATTCTTCTTGCTAAGACTAGATTCTTTATATTAATTGTATATTGATGCTACATTAAGAAAAAACTTAAGACACTTAAAAAATTAAAAGACTTAAAATATCTTCTAACCATGTGATCATTCAACTATCTTAGTCCAGACAAAAAGTTCTGGAATCTAATTTTGTTTCTTTTTTTCCGTTTCATCTTGTGATCTGATTCAGAATTTATTCTCACTGGGATAGTTTGAGGCTGAAGAAAAGAGAACTACTCTATGTTTGCTCAATTTGATTAATATCTGTTAAACTGAATAGCACCCAACATGCAGAAAGGTGGTCAAGAAAATAGATGTTTGAAACTATAGCTTTTTTAATTAATGCATGGGCATCACAGGTGAAATAGAAGCTTTTTCTATGGCCTGGGCTGGATCTGGCTATAAAGGCTGGTTCTTTGGGTTTCAATAGAAATGTGAAAATAAATGGAAGAGAGCTGGGATGGATGGTTCTGTTAGGACAAAAACGTATATCACTTTTATGTATTGAAGAATTTAACCGAACATGGACTGATCAATAGTGCATAGCAGTCTTATTTAAATACAGAGGAAGAACAGTTTGAGATTGTTCCCAAAATGAATGCAGTAACTTTTCTATCTCTTTTCAGTTTGAGTAAGTCAATTAGAAGTATTATCCCTTTAATGATATTTGTTACAGTTTGGGATACTTTTCAGAGTTCTGCTTCACCTTTTATTTTTCTTTTCAGTTGATGATTAGGGAACTGATAGTCCTCAGACATCATCCTTGGGAGTACTGGCATCATCCTTCACAGAGTGTTATCAGTGATCCAGAGACACAACATGCCTTTCTCTTGTCTCCCCTCAAAGTCTGAGGTTGGATTTTGGAGGTCTTAGGCCTGAATAAACTCTTCTGTCAATATCAGTAAGAACTGGATCATAGACAATAATGGCAAATAAAGTATTCCAGAAGTGATTAAGTCATCTCAGCTTGGGGTTCAGTGTTACACTGGACTACACTCAAGCCAATTCTAGATGCTCACTGTCGTTGTCACATCTGTGATAGCATCCCAGTTCAGTATCATGACAACCCACCCAGATTAACCTCTCTTCAGAGCTACCAGATCCTGGCTGCCACTTCCGTTGATGAGGAGAAGAGTAAGGTTGCTTCAATTAGGTATTTTTAAATGGTAAACTGTATACAGCCCATTTTGATTGTCCAGTTTGTTGACTAGTATTTTGGATGCCACAGCTGTGGGTTAGTTGCTAATGTTGCAGTACTCTACCTGAAAAATCACCAAATGTAAACAATGTACCCTAAAATCGAAAGGCATCATGAAGGTACTAGTGAGGTAGACAGAAGCTGTGTGTAGGGATAATTTGAGGGGGAAGGGTGGGAAAGATGGATTGAAAAAAAAGAAGTTGTCCTCCAAAACACCAGCCTGTTTTTCTCTGCAGCTTCATGATATTTTGAACTCAAATGGATCCTAAAAAAAAAAAAAAAAAAAAGATTTGGAATCCATTCAAAACACGGATACAAAATAAAATAAAATAAAAGGAATGTTTGAGATATCTGGAGGTGCTGTCAACAATGTGGACTGTATGAAGAGGGAAAACAAAAAAAAACAGGACGAAAAATAGCAGCCGATTACCCTGCCCCTTGGAAAGCCCGTGTCATACCCCAGGGCTAGATGACCTAAACATTCCTGAGAAACAGTCATTTTCTGTGCCAGACTCTTCTGCAAGGCGCATTCTTCTAGATTACACATTCTGATACAGTGGAAAGGTCATTATTCAGCTCTGGAAGCTGTTAGAAACCTGAGTAAGGAAATATATTTCTCCATGTCAGCAAAGGCTGACAGATCAATAGCTGATGCTGCCTCTGCTGGAAGAAACCTTGGAGCAGCATCGCTACATCATGAGTGATTCCCTCAGAGTCACAGACGATGGAGCGATCATGGAGACAAAGGAGAACAGAAACAATAAACAGAATAAAGCCCAGCAGAATAATTCCTGCATATGACTGAAGTTCATCCATAAGTGGAAATGGTTCTGTGTGTTACTAGAATGCCTCCCTTAGTTTTTCTTGATGTGTTTGTCGCGCCGGTTGGCCCCTTTTTCCACCCCCTCAAGTCTCAGTAACATGGGAGAGATGCTTTCTGACAGACAAAAGATAATCTTACACTTGACTTCCAATATCAAGGCATTTTAACTGGCACACTTTATATTGAATAATTCATGGGTATTCAAGCTTTACTTCACTTCACAAAGAAAGTGCTTTCTCTTAGCAGCGACAGTAGATATGAGCAGCTAATTCATTATTTAAAGAGATTAAGTATTAGCAACTGGTATGGGCTCTTCAGAGCTCTTTTTATTCCCTTTGCTCATGTTATCCCCTGCCACTTCCCTGCCTAGTACAGATTTTAGATTGATTTTACCATATTAAAATCTTTTTTTCAACAGATCTCTACCCTAAACCCTCACCATTTCCAGTGTTGCATTGTCCCACTTTAAAAATGTAAAGTAATAGGTAAAAACTACAATGTGCCGGTGAAATGCTTTAAATCCCTGCGAGCTCATGGGAGCGCACACAAATGCAACGTTTTTACTCTCATTGTTTTAAAAACAGTAAGTGAAAGTTGGGGAAAGGGGAACCTGTATTTATGAACAGTCTCCGGATTCTCACACCGTGGACCAGGGGGAGGGGAGATGTTGGATTGAGACGATGCAGATTGCTCATTGTTAAACTTTGAAGAGCTGCTGTTGCGTCAGATCAACTTCTTGTACCTGGGGATTTGTCTCCTTTGGGATGCAGACCCTTAAATGCTGAAATCAGGTGGAATGTTTTCAACGTTAAAAGCTCTACCATTAGATATTACTTTGCAGACAGGTACATTCCTTTGGACCTGAGAGAATTAAGCTCGTTCTGTCTTAGCAAAACTCCTATGAGCAATTTTTCATGTAGATTGAAATTAAAGAGACCTTTTTTCTGTGACTTGATCAGACTTCGAAGCAGTCTTTAGTCTCTCCATGGATCAGCATTAGTTTTGCTGCAGATTTCTAGGCACATAGCCATGTGTTTTGGCGATAAAACGTAATAAAAAGAAATACAAAGTGCAAACTCGAGCAGGGTATAGCTGGGGAAGATCTTCCTCCTGATCCTGCCCAGTGTACGGTCTCTGGTACCAGTGTCACCATTCCACCCTACTGGTGGTTGGGTCTTATGGCTGTGTTGGACTCTGTGTACAGACACACATGGTGTGAAAAATAGAGCCACATTTGGCTCCTCCACACTGATGCCCCTGCACGTCGGGGGCGAAGGCATGCACTGCCAAGTGGCACACGTGTAAATGTCACCAAAGACTGCCGTGCCGTGAAGCTCCTCTGTGGCTAGGCAATTGGTGCTGTCTACAGCAAAGAGACTTTTTTGGGTCTTTGTGCTGCCAGTGTTTTAAAGGCAACATACAAACCTTAGCAGTGGCATGGACTTACTCTACAGAGGAAGAATATACATGTATATACCTAAAAGCCTCAGACCAGCAAAGAGTTTAAGCACATTGTCAGGTTAATGCAAATAGCCCCAGTAAAACGCTTAATTGTTCAGAGTTAAAGCTGAAGAGCTTTGCAGGCTTGTCTGCATTTCTGCAAACACTGTGTGTCTCCTTAGCAGCACAGGGATGTCTCCTCCATCACCCAGAGGTGAACTTAAGCTGAGCTAGTTTTTGTTGGTGCACAGGAAGGGTTGCTACCTCTACAGTTAGGGTCAAAACAATAATAATATAATTAAAAAATATTACAAGGTAGGAACCATCAAAGTGATAACTGTCCAATGAAAACATAGGTTTTTTGCAGTTTAGTAATTTTGCTGTGAATAGCAAGAATCAAGCCTCCAGACAAACAAGGGGTAAAACAAAAAGAAGTCGTCTCCTTATATCAGGGGAGGGCAGAATGGAGAAGCAGGGGAAGTAGAAGACCAGCTGTAAAAAAACTGCCTTGAGAGAGACGTTTTGCTTCATTTGCAGTTCTTTCCACTAGAGATCGAGCAGTCTATCTGAGGGGGGCTGCCCTAAAAATCCTGTGTCTGGGTTTCTGGCTCCAATGCACCAACAGCACAGTAGGGCCACCTCCACCCTTGCACCTCCTGGTCTCCTCTCTCCCCTCTTGCAGAAGCAATATCCTGTGTGTGGCCAGATGCTGCTCCCCAGGCTGGGAAACGAATCCCACGGTCCTGTTCATCTTCAGCAGCAAGCTGTAATTCCTAGAAACTGCTGGGCTCCCCGGGTGGCACTTCAGGCACGGATGCCTGGGGAGAGGCAGTCTGCTCTCTTCTGTGCCAGCGAGGGACAAACGATGAGCTCCAGGCCCCTGGCCCAGCATCTGAACCCGGGTTAGGTTTAGATACCCCACTCCGGCACAACACTGACCACATCCGGGGACTTGTCCTGGTGCTTTCATTTTCATTGCTAGAAGAGTCACAGGAAATTGAGTTATACCCATCTCAGATAGACACGCTGTTCTAGCATGTAATTTCTTTTCCTTATATATGAGTAGTTCTCTCATTTGCATTAAAATAATAAACCTGAAGAAAAGGACAAAACACTTGAGGTCAGCTGCAGTTCCTCATACCCCTCTTCTCTCCTGCCTTTTACCCAGCTTCACACTTAACTCTTTTTTTTTTTTTTTACCTCTTGTGCAAAAATATGAGTTAGAGAATCTGTTTTATTCAAGCTTGCCCTGAAATTTTAGCCAAATAACTTGCAAATCCCAGGCTTTACAAGGAAAAAGAGCAATACCTGAGGTCACAACTAAAACTTAATTCAGACCACTTGTTTTAAGCTCCATTTAAAAAGCTCATAATTTTTTTATTAAAGGAAAAGATATGTTTTCATTCCACTGTTTGGACTGAACTTAAGGAGATTTGATATGATTCTCACAACTTAAGCCAAGCTTAATCACTGTTTTCAACTCAAGCTGGTGGCTGGCTGAATCAAAGCATTGTTACTGGAGAAAGTGCAGAGAGCACAGGGCTCCTTTACCTTATGCAAAGCCACAGCTCTGGCAAGCAAAAACATTTTCCAGAATAACCTCAGGTACAGAGTTGGAACTTTATCTTGGAAATATTTTTGTTACTATCGGTATTACTTACAGCGGGAACAAAAGAGGGGAAGAAGGAAACCATTGCTTTCCTTAACCCCAATAGCTACCTTCTCTAAAGGGTGTAAATATGCCATAGGCAGTAGAGAGAAAACAGTTAATGCAGAGAAATAAACCACTAGGGTCTGCAATCCCTATCTGCGTGGAGCTGCTGGCTGCTTCTGCCACTAATGGGTCTCCTGAAGCCAGTGGGACTCCTCACAGATAAAGGTACTACCTCTGATCCTGGCTCTAATGAAGGCACTGTATTCAGAGGTTTTTGGATAAATGCAAATCTTTGTCAACCAGATTTTGTGTCGATTTTTTAAAAAATCTTCAAATTCACAAATAAAGGCTCTTTTGTTGATACTCTCTCCTTGCTATCTAGGAAGTCAATCAAAGTCTCATCTGAAATCATGGTAATGTTTTCCACTGCTTTCAGGGGGTTTTGGTTGACAGCCATCCTTGTTTGAGGGAAATTGGTCTTGAATTCACCTCCAAGTTACTAATATGTCCCCTTGCTAGGGGCCAGCCATGAATGGGAGCGGGTGGTAATTACCTTACATGGGGCATGCCCTTCTCAACCCTCAAGCCTGAACTAAGTGCTGTGAAGTGCTGTGAGACTTCTCTTGCAGAAGTAATTTCTAAAATCAGTGCTAAGTATGGTGAAGATCAGGTCAAGAGTAATTCTGATTTTTAGGTAAAGAAAAAAAACCCAGTTCCAATACAAAGTATATAGACCCTTGCATCCTTTTCTTTTATCAATCCTTTGCATCAGGGCAGATTTTGACCTCATATCAGGTACTAAAAGATATGCAGCACTGAAAATAGATTACATTCTTTTCCCTTCTAAATTGGAGGCCTGTTTTCAGAATACATTATATTGTATATTTTTACTGAAAATGGATTTTATATTCCAAAAAATAATAACTGCATCACAGACTGGACAAAAGAGTGGACTCAAAAATTCTAAATAGTTCACAACCAGCTCATGTTGGTTTTATTAGACAATACAAGACGAATAAAAAGGCAAAAGCTTTGTTCAGTGATTTAAACGCATTTTGGCTTAAGATTATTGGCTTCCTTAGCTTGCCGTGTGGGTGGTCTAAAACTATGTCAAAAAGATATTACATTTCCCTCAGAATTTATACATTTTTCTCTTTTATAAAAGACAATTATGTCTACTAGGCAAAGGTAACCTAGCTTCATTTTGTACAGAAATAAAACACAGGGTATTAAAATCTGTGTTCAAGGAGATAAAACATACATGCCACGGTGCTTAGACTCTCCCTGATCCTGTCTCTGTCACCAGCAATTTATCTTCCTAATTTATCTGTCCAATATCAGAAATTTCTAAATTGCATTAAAGCAAGGTGATTGTCTATATGATGAAATAATGCTGTCCTTTTAAAGTGTCTCTCTGCTCCCTGCTTTGCCCTCTAATTATTTTAAGGAAGAAATAAATGACTTTTCTTTCGTGTATGGAATGACCCATTTCCTTCTGTAGGAAGATTTTTTGATTGCGGAGGTGTTATTTGCCAATAAACCTTCCTTCAGACAGATGATCTTGTATCTGGGGAGGGCATCAGAGGTTAGTCTGAACTCTAAATCCAGTGAATGAAGGGGGTTGCTGTCATCTCAAGAAAGCAGCACAGTGAAATGTGAATAAAATGAGAATTCCCTGCAGGACTTTTGCAGTAGGACACCCCTCTTCCCTCTATCTTCCAGGTAAAATACACTAATCAGGTCCAGCACCCTGAAGAACCATCTCTATGATACAACCTGTCTGCCAGGCGAATCAGAATGGCCATGACTCCCCATGACTCAGTAACTTTTGGAGGTTGTTCTCCCCCTAACAGTAAGAGCATCCCTCATGTCGCAGATCTTCCTGCTTCCCTCCCTCCAGTACTCAGCAGTGGTCCCACTGGTGGTCAATGGACCCACCTCTCTCCACCGCTGGATGCACCAGCAGGGTTTTTCAGGTATTTAGTGGAACTTATCACTGGAGAGGGGCAACTTCAATATTCTTGCTGATGTCCCAGTTTGGGTCCTCACTGTTGTGGAGGTAGCATGTTTTTATTTCATTGGTCTAACTAGATTTCAGGGAGTTTTTCTCCTGCAGAAACTAGTGTGCAGTCATCAGCAGCTTCCCAAAATACATTATTTCATTTAGCATTTGGAACAAAGAGTTAGTGAAAAGGAGGCTTGAGGCAATAAACAACATACATGCTTATTTAGTCTCAAGTACAGACAGGTTATGAGCATAGTTGTTTCTTGTTTCACAATTTGAAAATACATTTAGGAAAACAAGGAGAAAATACAACCAGAGAAACCTTTCCTGCCCTTTATTACACTTTATTTTATGTATGTATGTATATATGTTAAGTAAAATACATAAAAGGCAGGATCTCACTGAAGCAAAAGCGATGATTACTTAACCACAAACTGGAGCTTGATTAGGTTAATATTAAAGGTATCCTTAATTGCTAACATACATACATACATACATACATTCATACATAAATGATTGCCTGCTAAAATTCTGACATGATTAAAGGAAGAATTTTTATTGTAAGGCTGTTTGAGAAAATGTGGCACGTTGAAGTGAAATATTGTATTAGCAAATAACTGCTAAAAAGATAAAAGTCTTAGAAAAATATATCAATTGATCTCTACAAAGAGCACATAGGGAACTTTAAAACAAATATATGATAAGTGTAGTGTTAACTGAAACCTTCTGTACTAAATAACCATTCTTATAGTTTTATGTAGGTTGCTGTGCAGAGTAGGTTGTGGATTTTTTTTACTATATGCAAGCAATTATATTTGGCTTTATTTGAGCAAAGAGATTAAGGAGAATTACCCACAAGGTAACTGTTCACTTCAAGTGAACATTTTAATTGACAGATGGAAACAGTATATTTCTTTTCTTCAGTACATGAGTTTATATCAAAACAAATTATTGCTTTTCAGCCTATAAATACTTGTAGATATCAGGGGATGGGCAGAGAGTAATTTGAAAAATTAAGCTTTCAAAGTGTTTTTGTGTGTGTGTGGGTAAAACGATCTATACCTAGTCCTTGTAGCAGGGCCAAAATTAAACTTTTAAGGCCAAATCCTGAAACTTTTCTTAGCAGTAAGGTCAAGGAGAGTGTGGTCTGAAAAGGAATTTGGGGATAATCCCACTGAAACTGTTATCTGTAGAACCCATGAGGACATATTTTCAATGAAAATGTTTGTAGAAACATTTTTCTATTTTCAAGTTTTGTCTGAGAAATAGAATTTATTTGAAGAGAAGGCTATGTTTTGCCTGTTTAGCTGAAAAAGCATTTCTGTCTGAAAACAAATGTCTCATGGAGAAAAAAAAAGATCGATCCCTTTTAGTTTGAGGCTTTTCTTTCGCTTTTGGCATTAGAATGCCTTTTCTCATCAGTTGTTCCTTCAGGGCAGAGACAGGATTTTGGGGGCAGGAGGGTGGAAGGTGCAGCGGGGGCCACATGTGCCCAACCAGGGCACTGTGGGGCACAGTCTCTCCAGCCCCCAGATGCAGGTGCTGGGTGGTCCTTTCACGGCCCAGGGTGTGTGACAGGGAGTTATGCCACCACATCAGGGTCCCAGTGTGGAGTATGACGCAGGCAGGGACCCAGCTCCTACGCTAGCACTGACCCTGGATCTGCTCCTGTCCTCTGTGATTGAACCTGGGGAGGAGGGAAAACTTGGGGAAGAAGGCATTGATATTTCCCTTTCATTAAAAAAAACAGACATCCGTGCTGTGCTTAGGTGTGGAAATACTTGGGTAGGAGTTGTAACGCGCTGACTTTGAGGATGCTGGAGGCAGTCTGCTGCGGGAGCAGGGGTACGGAGGTGGGGAACAGGCAAAAGGCTGAGGGTGAAGGTGAATCTTTCTTTCCAAATCCCTTGGCCTTCCCTCTGCTTATCCTTCTAATAAGCTGCTGGCTGATTTCGTGCTGAGTCCTTGGGATGGGGGGCCAGCCCTGTGGCGTGGGCTGCAGGTCACACAGCAACAGCTCCAAAGCTCCTTGGCCCACCGATGTGGGCAGCTTTCCCTGGCAGAACACTGATGGCAGCAAGGAAGATTTTTTTTTTTAATGTGGACACTCATTCCCCAGAAAGGGGATTGGGAAGAAAATGTTCAAAAATGAGTTTATACATGAACTCTCACAGCAATAATACTGAGTACTTCACAGTTGTCCTGAACAGGATTCATCTGCTGGAGATAAAAGACTCAATGTACTGCTAACATTGGCATTTCAGAAAAGCCATGTATTCTTACATATATTATTCAAACGCTGCTGTAAGACAGAATATAAAATTCTGTTTTACAACCACTGCAGATACAAACTTACAGATATCTATTGGCGTACATATACATCTGTCCATGAGTCTTTATTGCACACCTACATACACACAAAACATCTAAATAATTTTCCTCAAGTGAGACAATTGCTATTTGTGGAATTCAAAGTAAATATGAGGGTTTTTTTCTTCCTTTAGCTTAATATCTATATTGGAAAGTTATAGATATCTAAAGAAATATAGCTCTCATTGAGACGTGTCTGTATTGTAGACGGAGGTATCTAGAAACAGTGTGATTTAAACGAATATGGATTTCCATTCATTTTTCTGCTCTATGCAGCTTTCTAAATTAAAAACCAGGCAACTCTGCTCCATCAGTGCTTATTTTGACCCACCTAGAATTTAGCTTCTTAAAAGCTTCATTTACTTTTTAGGATTTTAATTACTGACCTCTCTTTTGAATTTCAAATGCCAGTTTATGCATAATCCTCCAGTCACTTTTGAGCGACTGCTTTTTCACTTTATCCAGACAACCTTTGTTTCCATGTATGCCAGATGTTTGCTTTTCTAACATGTCACTTTGAATCTTTCTTCCAGAGCATTTGCTCCACAGCCTATTTCATGCATTTCCCTCTCTCCCTGCATGCTCATACCATACTTTGATATCTTGCTCAGTGTTTTTATGAACTTAAATAAACCCAGTTTCAGTGTCAGAGTTTCTGTGGTGGCGTGACTGTGGTCCAGACCTTGCTTTTAGATGCCTGTGATTTCAGGTCCCTTCATTGTCAACAGGAGCTTCATGTGCATCTTGAGGGCACACTTTTGCACTGACACTTCATTTGGAAAAAAATGTTGATCTACAAACACTTTGCCAGCATCCGTGAACGATAATCTATAATACTTGTGGCATTGGTATTTTCTAGAGAAGTACATCAACACATGCCCACATGTTTTATTTACGGTTTAACGGAGGTGAATATGACAGTAAAAGCACTTTGCATGCCCACATCCAGCAGCCTTTCTTCAGGTGGAGCACACACAGAAGTAATTGGATATTTTGCTGCATAAGGATTCACCTGCTTGCGCTGGTTCTATTTGCTTAAAAGACAAGTCTCGGAGAATACAAAGGGTTGGATACGAGCACCACAGATTTGTGCCGAATGCACATCCCTTACGATAATTCCAGAACTCAAACACAATAATATTGGGGTTTTTTGGCTCAAGTGATAACTAAGATTTCAAGCCATGAAATGTTGTTTCCACTACAAAAAAGAAACAACCAAAAATTAAGAAAAAGAAGGAAGGTATTTCTTAGTCAAAAAAATCTGCTTTGGCACATAGTAGAAACAAACGATAGAGAAGCACCTTGTTCATAAATCTGAGTTTGCCTTTTGAAGACACTGTATGGAAAGACCTCTCCCTAGGCCAAACTCAACCATTTCTTATATGTTTCCCTGTCTTGTTTTCCTCTTGAAACCAGCTGTTCTCCATGCTGTTGTGTTTGCTGGTCGTCCCCATCAAACCCTTGGATCCGTATGGTTTAACTGCACTGATGTTTTACCATACTACTGACACAACACCTTGGTCAGGATCTTCCTAGTTTTGGGCAGTCACTACATAGACCACCTTTCTTGTTTCTGCCATTTTGCCCAAATGAGGAGAAATTCACACTGATATTACCTTTACACACCTCAATCACCTTCCAGCTTTATAAAATACTTTTTTTTTTTTTTTCCCTTTGTGAGATACTTTCATGTGATTTAAGATCCCACAGAGTAAATGGAGAAATCAGTAATAACCTCTCACTGAGACAAAGTTCTCAACAGTCTGCGAAACAGTTCACATTATTGTCAAGGAAAGAATAGAAGAAAAACATCTTCACATTCAGACATGAAACAAAAGGCCTTTTAGAGTTAAATGGTTACATTAGTCACATTTGAAAGTTAAAAATTGCTTCTTTGAGGCCCTTGTAGCTGATGGTACAAAAGATAATGAGGTTGTGGAAGCCAATACTAAGAGAATTTCACTATTTGGAAGTTAGAGTAATGTAAACCAAACAATGCAGAGATCCTGGCTCTGCACAAGGTACATAATGTAATATTCAAGGATATCTCTAGACTTGTGTTTTGTGTTTTGGAGAGGTGCCAGAGAGATTTTTAAATTATCTAAGTTTTGCCTCCTCATTTCCTTTCTTTACAATGTACAGTATATGCCTGTGCTTTTTGATCTTTAAACAACAAAAACAATATGAAAAAACCACAGGGGCACAGCTGGGTACCAAATAACTATGTTTACTAAAAATATACAAACATGCAAGGCCTAGTTATATACATATTGCTGCTCTGGCTGGTTTCTGGTGGCTCTGAAACAACGAGTAGAGTGAACAGCACTAGGAGGTTTGCAATCTATTTAAGGGGAAGCTACTCTCTGCGTATACACTATACTAGAAAAATAACATCTGGGAATCTTATAGTTCAATGGGATTTTTTGCTCACAGATGAACTGTGTCTTTCTTATATTATTTATATATTACACACACACACACACACACGAATCAGACTTATACCCTGTTGAGGAGCATCAGAGAACTGATGTGTAGGCATACCTGCCCAAACCTTGTCTGATGTAATGCATGATCTTCCCAGAAATATAGCTTTTCTTATCACCTTTGCTCTCTATGAGTACAACACGATTATTACTGAGACTACATGAATAAGATCAGAGAGAGGCACTTGAAAGTAAGGAAATAACAGAAAAAAGATGCCCACGCTTTATTATTCAGTCTTAAATTATATGATCACATCCTAGTCTTTTCAAAGATGACTATCTCATTTAGGATGGTTGGCGATTAATGATGAGATATGTGATATTTTGTTTTCTTTCTTCAGTATGTCACACTCTGCTTTGTTTAAAGCTTTCCTTTAAAAACTTTTTAACATTCTGTTGTGTAGGTCTCACCACTGCTCATGAAAAAGGGGGAGAAAGAGCTGTAACTAATAGTCTCACACATAAACATGGGGCAAAGAGATGCCCAGTCAGATATGCTGTTTTCTGTTGGTTTAGTTGCCTTAGGTTTTCACAGCAGTTCAAACAGATTCCACAGAATACCTTTGTAGCTCTGAGCTGTAAAAAAATCTTGTGATTTTGTCTACATTTGGGCACACTTTCTCAGAAACAGCCAAAGCCACACACATGATTCAAATGCAAAACTTTGTCAAACTTCAATTACATTCCTTAGAAATTGACTAATTCAAACTTTCCAGAGAAAACACTTTAGTGATTACTTTGATGAAAAATAACACAAAATAAGGTAATTTTTTTCATTAGCCCCATCTCGGATGTGGCTAAACTCATTCTGAAATATTCCCAAATTTCAACATATGGTTTGGAAGAGTTTCACTCAGACAATTAAATTTTTTTGAAGTTTTTAGGCAGTGAAACTGCCTGACAACTTGACAGTGGACAATGTCAGTCAACTAAAATATATCATCAGTGTAGAATAGGCAGTTCTATAGTCCAGCCTGCAAAACTCAAAATGTTAAAGGAATTTAAGGGCTAAGAGCATAAAGTGATTCGGTCATTTACTTCCCTAGAGTTTACCCTGTGCTCTTATTCTGCTGTTGTAAGTCACATGGCTGAGAAAAGGCAGGACTTGACTTCAATTGTTGTGGCATATCTGTGTTTTATTATATACTTTATGAGTCCACACTCAGAGATGCACTGCATCAAAAGATTAATGGTTATGGTTTTAAGATTGCATACACTGAATTATTTTGTTCTGTACTGCTGGTACAGCATCTACGTCTGGCCTCCTTAGGCTTTGTTTGCATCTCTTGGGAGTATTTTATAATGTAAAAATAAAATAAAAAACAAGCACAAAAAGGAATCAATACTGTATATGTTAAACTTCCTGAGTCCTTATCTATATTGTGCTACATCTCTAATTGTAACGAACTAGGAAAGAGTAAGGATTATTGATTGTAAAATAGGATTCATTCTGCAGATTTTACTTCCACGACTTCCTGAGTCTAAATCCCAGATTAAGTGAACAATGTAGGATAAGTTTTCTTGATCAAATTAACTTATTAGACTTAGCTTTTGGGTAAGTTTTTAATGGTAGAGTAACAAATATCTTACATTTAGCATGAAATATCTAGGTGCCATGCAATAAACAAGTGGGTCAAGTTTTTAGTAGATTAAGGATGGTTTTGTTTGAGGTAGAAAAATATAAATGCAAAAATGTTGTTTCACAGTGAAACCAGGGAACCACATTTTATTTCCGGGGGGTAAGGGTGGGGGAAAGAGGAAGGATGGTTGCATTTGCACACATGTGTAAAGCTTTTATTTTCAAGGCAAGGGTCTTGTGTCATATGAACACACCAGTGTCCTTTGGTGGTTTTCAGATCCATGGAGCCTTTCAATTAGTTTAGGGTGGATGTAACCTGCAGTTCTCAAGAGGCATTTTAACCTTAAAGAGCTCTGTTCAAATCAGTGAATAAAATAAAGTTAATGCATGGATGATAAGTCACTGTGGCTTAAATGAAGTTAATGTGTAGATGCTGAAGTCACTGTGGGTATCACTTGTGGTATAAATTAAAGACCCCGAAGACCTAACTCTACTGTCTTAATAGGATTTCAGCCCATTCATTGGACTAAGTGATTGGACCTAGGAAAACAGGACTTTTTCAATTTAGCTGGTGTTTTTTTTTTCTGAGCTCTGAAATTCAGATGCCAAAATTTAAATAACAAAACTGAGGAAGTTTACTAGTTCACCCATACATTTCGCTGTTAACCACTAAGCCAGGTGACTTTGGACATTGTACTGCCTCCAAAATTACTATTTTCATACACCTCTGTCCTGAAAACCATGTCTTTTGTTTCAGTTACTGAATACACTCAGGATACATTTAATAATGTATTTTGTGGTAGTTTCTCAGTGCAAATACGGGTCTGTTGAGGAACACACAGAGCTATTGAATTTGCTGATATATAAACTAAATGAAGTCAAGTACTAAAATGTGTAAAAAGAAAATAATATATAATTTCACATTCTCCATCTTATTTGCTATATTCCCCAATTTCTTATATTAATATTTCCTATTCCACATCATTGCTAGAAAGTGCCTCATCCCCAAAAACCATGACATGCATACCTGCTTCTTAACTTAAAGTGTACCAAATGTTTTCTACAGGATGTTATGCTCACTTGAGGTCATAGAGAAAACCAATTTTTTTTCAGGCCAAATATTACCATGCTACACTTCTGTTCACCTAGTCTTGTGTGACCATTGTCATTGTATTGGCCATAATTTGCAAGGCAGGCATCTCAAGAAGGTCAAGGTGAGGCTTGAGGGGGACGTTCTATGTGCAGTGGAAGAAAACATATGGATGGTCATGAGTGAGTGCCCTCTCTGGAGCTTAAATTTCTGCTCTCCACACGTGTTAGCAGACTAATTTTTCATTGTATTTACTAAGATAGCTCAAATCTTGAGTTTGACAGGAGCATCTTACCTTGGGGGGCGGATGGCATGGCTTTTGGAGGCACCATGCTATAGTGCCTCCAGGACCCCCACACCAGAAAATGTCCTATCCAAGTCCCTTCCTATCACTGTTGAGTGCAGGGAGTGTGTCCTGACTCGCTGTGCCCTACTTGCTGAGAAGGCATGCTCCTGTGACTGCTCTTCCCATTCCTCCACCAGCTGCGTGATCTGGGGGGGCTGGGAGACACTGGCTCAATCCCCCTCTCTGTCAGAGGAGTTGTGCTTTAACATCTGATCTCTAAAACAGTGATAACAGTATTTTCCTCCCTCAGAGGAGTTCAGTGATGATAAATACATGAAAGACTTCTGAGGTTTTCTGGTACTACAGAAGCAGATAAGTTTCAAAAATAGATTGAGAGATTAGGGGTTTTTTTTTTATAAGCTCCAGAATAGTGCAGCGTTCAAACCTAAAACTCCAGAATCTCAGCTTTCTTTCAGAAAATCAAAATAAAATAGTAACACATTTTGCCTCTAATAAAACATCACTTTTCCCCACTTTAATTCCATTCTCCTTTCTTTTTCTGATGTATATTATAACATGATAAGGAAAGAAGATATAGAACCCCAATAATTTCAAATAGGAATGTAATCTTTTTACAGGAAGCCTTGATTTATAAAGCCAACTCCCTGAGGTACAGACAGGTTTATCATTCTGCTATAAATGTCTGAATGCATAATGGAATGCAGACTCTAATTTCTATAATGTGTTTGGATGATGCATTGCTCATTGAGAACTGCAGATGAAGCCAAAGAAGAAATCTCAACAAATTCTTCTGAAATTTCGGTCTTCTAATGCATTATTAAGGATTTCAGATAACAGACAAAAATGCCGCACAATCCTGTGAAGTCGGAAAAGAGTTCATAAGTTAATATTTGACTGCAGTTTAGTCTGTAATAATAAACTTGCTTTTGCTTTCAGGCAGTTACAAGTACCAATAGAAATGCAGAGCCCTAACGGTTTAGACTGGAGTCAGCTTTTCATGAGAAATAGGAATTATTTATGATTATGATATTGCTATGTTTGACTAACAATGTACATAGACACTAGCCAGGTCTAACACAAGGATAACAAAGGTTTGGTATGATACTTAATTGAATGCACACTTTGGAGGCTCTGTTTTCCCACTGAAATGATTTGTACAAATAAATCTTGATTATGACTGGATTTACACCCACTATTAGAAACCCATCCAGATAGCTTCTTTCTTCTATTTTCTTTCCTTTCTTTTTTTAAGTGCTGAATTGTTTGAGCTATTTCAAACAAAAGAAAGTAACTGGTTTTAATTAAAGCACAGCTAGAATATAAAATGTGTAAGTCTTATTAAAGTGCCTGGGAAAGACTATTGCAATGTATAGATGCTATTCCTTTGTTGTCAGCTCTTGTGATATTATCAGAAGAGTGGTAACATTTGATGTTTTTTCTTGAAAACCAGAGTTTTCATGTATCATGTAGTATTTTAACAAACAGCTTTCCTTAAAAAAAAAAAAATAGAAAATTAAGGTCCTCATGTTTGATGAGGAATATTTGAAAAATTGATTTTATGTGTAACTTAAAAGATGACAAAGCCAGAAGGCAGTGGAGAGAAACCAACATTCTTTTTTTTTTTTTTAAGATCATTATTTTAAGACTATCTCATGGTTTATGGGGCCTGATTCATGAGTTTGGAATGTCTGGGTTTGGCCATACTGCCTGCGTTGTACAATTTTAAATGATCTCAGCATCCGTGAGTAGGTCACTGCCTTCCAGTCTGCTGTCTTCCTTAAAACAAGTAATTAGCAACAACAACAACAACAAAAATTTTAAAATCATTTGGTTTGCTTATAGAAAAATCAGATCCTCCAGGCAAACCTCATTGTGATGTGGAAAACCTTGTCTTTCTTCAGGTAAGAGGGTCTTAAATACACTTGGCAGCTGTTGAGTAGGGTGCAGAGGACTGCAGCCACGGTGCCGGAGCTGGAGAAGCGTGGACAGAGCAGCACTGTCCTGAGAGAAACAGTCCTTCTCTTTGACCACTGCAAATGCTCCAAATGCAGACCAGACTTGACACAAGGGTCACGCTTGCCCCTCCTAACTAACAGAGTTTAGAAAAAAAAAAAAAAAAAGTAAATACACCACCATGCAATACAATGTCTTTCATATCTCATGCCCTTGTTGTCTCTGGGAAACAACTTTTTAACTAGGAAGGACCAAGGAAAAGACTGGTGTAGGCAGGAGAACTGATACTCAGAAATGTCTCTTTTTTTTCTTCCCTCCATGCCCCATCCTCCTGTTTTTCTTTCCACCCGTGTCAGCCTACTAAGGATGACTGACAAAATAGTTGATGGCTCTACCCTGAAAGATGAACAGTTTTAAATCTGAAATAAATCTAATGTCCATTGGTTTAGAGGTCTGCATTTGGAAACAGTCTGAGGAAATGAACTGTGACTGCAAACTAGCCTCTCTATTAATTTTAGGGACAGCACTCCTAACACCTCTTTGGTTTTACTGTTATTCTGGTTTATTGTAAAGAATTAGCTGGACGTTCAGAGATGGGGCATTATTTAATGCTTATTTGCTGCTATCACTTACAATAGCACTGCTTGCCCACCTGACTTTTACCTGTCATCAGTGGAGATCTGTTCCTAGAAAATCAGACGATTATGTTGCAACCCAGAAAGAGCAGAGCTCCCATTTCCATTAACGTGCAAGTAGACCCAACTGAATTCCTGATCTGTGTTTCTGAAATCCTTTGGTCTTGCTTGAGACTGGGTAGAAAAAGAAAAAAATAAAAATAATAAAAAAAGCAAAAAAGAAAAAGAAAAAAAAAGAAAAAAAAAACCCTAAAAATGAAAAAAGCAAAGACCATGATCTTCCTGCTTGAATGTAGTTATAGAGCACTTCAAATTTAAGTTAAAACATGGAATCGTAGAATTACATATCCATGCTTAGAGTAATTGATTCTCTAATATACTCATCTGGAAGATTTTGTGAAAGCCATTCTTACCTATTGCTGAGGCCATGAAAACCCTAGGTCCTCAAAACCTAGGAAATGGTCCATAAATTGGAAATAAGAAAAGGACACCTAACAGGTCTGGGAGAGCAGGATGAACAACTCAGTCCTTCATGGTGTTGAACAAAGACTGAGTTGTCCTCATTTTTGTCTCATGTCTTATGCTCAGGTGGAAGAGGTGGGTCCCAGGCTCTCCTTAGAGCCCAGAAAGCATTGGCTTCAACCCATAAATTCACGAGATTACCCTGACCATTGACAAATATGTCTCCCAGAAATACATCTATCATAAAGAATTTTGCTTCTAGAAAGTGCTCAAATATTATTTATTTTAAAATATGGTCATTTATATTGTCTTATCATTTCCCTCACAATTAGATGCCAACGTCTAGGTCAATTATTAGGACAAAACTATGCATTAGTTTAATTTTGCTTTTTTTTCATATTTTCATTACTGATGCCCTGTCATTATTCTTCTGCCTTGTATGGGCTGATTGTTTGCATGGGAATGGTGGTTACACTGGGCTCGTACAGAAATTCTGCTTTATCAGGATAGCAAAGATTCATATTTTCAACAGAAACAAGGAAGACTGTCCTTCCTGAGAAAAATTTTGTACACAGAGCTTTCACCTGTTAGGCCATGTTCAGCTTTCAGGTTTTAACCTCATGGCTGAAAGGCAATTAATGTTTGATATTACAATAAGTGGTGTTGGGCTGTAGCTAAGGGCTGTTCTTGTGGCTTGTAAGTGCTGTGTACTTGTTACCTATTTCAAAGAAGAAAAAAAAATCACCATTTTCCATATGAAGGTAATGTTCTTTCAGAGTAAAATCCCTTAATTCTACATTTATTTTTACATAGATTTGCTAGGTTTTGAGTACAGATTTATTTTCTCTTAATTGGAGCTGGTCATTTTTGTTTTGAATTACAGACTGCTTGTGTTGAAAGAAAAAGAGATATTTTTCTGCACCAGAGAATTAAGCACATTCTTTAAATGTTAAGGTTCAGTGGGGTTTGTTCTAGGTGACTGTGGCATGCACCTGTCCATGTATGATTCCCGTGACCCACAAAATACTACTGGTCCATTCAGTGAGCCCCAGTTCTCTTTGTGCAAAATAATTTTTGATGTGCAACAGCAAAAGCAACGAGAGAACATTTTGCCACCTGAGCTGTAGGTCTGCGCAAGGGTAGGAGACACCAGACCAAAGCGAGGACCTTCTCCATCTCTCCTGCTTTACCACCCTCCCCCTTTCCTTCTGCTCAGGGTTTGTTGGTCCCTGCAAGTGGAGCAAGGGAAGGAAAACACCCTGCAAACCCATCCCTGATGTGCACACTCTCAAATGGTGGCCAATAATGTAGGATGAAGACATGGCTCTGGTTTGGACCTTTGGGTGGTGAGTCAACATCCTTGGTCACAAAACCAAAAATTACCACTGATTTTTGTGTGGTCTGGGTTGCAACTCATGCTGCTACTCTTCACGGATGACCCCAGGAACAGTGCTCATGCACACTCTGCCAAGCAAACCCTTAAATGTAAAGAAAAAGGAGCACAAACAAGTCCATGTAGTCTGTTTATATAGCCCTAGAGATTCAGATAAAGAAAAACAAACATAACCTTTTCAGCTGTTCCTCACAAGGGAAAAAGAAAATGAAACATTTGATTATAATTGTTTTAATGAGCTTTGATTCAAAATGAAGTCATAATGGTCTGGTTAAAAAATATTCTGTTAATGAGCTTATATTTCTATCAAAGTGTGCAAGATGCAAAATTCTCTGAGGATAAAATTAAACAGCAAGCAATATTTATTTGCTGATGAATAAAATCCTGCTTTTTCCTTGAAAAAAATGTAGTATTGGTAATAGTAGTAGTAGTAGTAGCAGCAATAGTAATGGCAGTAGGACTGGTAGGAGCACAGTAATGATGATCTAACCAGATGGTCTACCTTAGGTTTCACCTTGAAATTAGAGAAATAATATCAAGAATACATGCTTCTTCAGGTGTCAATCCTGATCCTACGCATGGAAAACTCAGACCTGATTGTTAGGTCACCTCTCAAGGTTGTAAATGGCTCACCCTCAATTTAAATTTTTATTGTAAACTACTGGTTTTTAGAAAGGTGTATAGGAGACCTAGGATATCAAAAGTTGCAAAAAAGGAAAAAAAAAACAAAGGAGACGTGCAATGTGCTAATTAGGGGAAGCAGTGTGTACTCTAGCTCTGACTACTGTACTGCTGGAAATGTGTACCTTATGTTTTATGATATTACACGGACTGCAATGTAGTTTTCCACGTCACATACTCCAGCCAGTAACACAACTGTCCGCCAGCCTTAGACCCCTGGAGAAAATCTGGAATTTGCCCACTTAAAGAATATCCACTCTTGAAAAAGATTCTATATCTATCGATGTTTTCCCTTTCAAGTGCTGCAGAGGGTAATAGGATAATATGTAAGAATACAGGAATATATTTCATTCTGACTCAGAATATTTTTATTCTGATTCAAATCTAATTCCTTTCAAATCTGAATACAGATCTCTCCTTTAGATTTCCATGTCAAGATATTTCTGAGCATTGCCTTGTGCAGCATATTACCTTTTCAGTGCAACCACTCATTCTCATGTCAGTTGATTTGCCTAATCAGGCTCTGGTTAAACAATGCGACTTGTCTCATGTAAAAAGAGACAGCTACAATCTGTTGTGTTTGTAGTTTCCGTTTCAAAAGGAAAACAAAAAACTAACATTAGCAGGATGGATTTCAAGACCAAGTCTTAATTACATTAAAAAACAAAATTTAATTAGTGGGATGCAGGAAGAAAGCAAAATTATATGCTCAGCTCTATGAACACAGTAATGTTACAGAGGTATTAACTGTAAACACACAAGGATGGTTGGATTACATAGATAGAAGAAACCTAGGAAGCCTTATGTAATTGGGAAAAAAGGCATGAAAGTATTAAATTGACTTAGTTTCCTTAGATCCTGAATCCATGTGATTAAGAAGAGGTTGCCATATCACAAACCTGGGCATGTTGTTTTTTCTGTTTTTTAAATTTCTTTACACAGACATACTTCTGTAATGATACATATACACACATGTACAATGAGAGTTACCTACAGCAAGAGAAAAGATGCTGGACCATAGGGCTGAGGTATGACTAACTTTGTTCCAAGCTTCTTAACAGATGAGAAAACACATTTGCAGCAGAGCTTTCTGACAACCTGCTGTGCTTGACTCATCCTTAATTACTGTCTTTTGCAGTGTCCGTTCCTGTTTGTTCCTGGGCCCGGAGGAACTTTGGGGTTTTTTGTGTTGGTTTTGTTTTCCTTTTTGTGTGTGCAGCCTATCACCTTCACTTTTTTTTTCTCCCCCCCCCCCCCCACCTTGAACACATCCTCAAGGACTATTTCTGGCCCCAGCTTCAACCATCCTTTAAAATAAAGAACAAACTGCTCCCCGAGTGATAATTCTACTTAGGAATGGATAGATTCTCACAAGCTTAAATCCTGAAAGGTACACGAAATGGTCTGCTCTAAACCACACGTTGCCATGGTTACATCCTTCTGCGGCTCAGATGGGGATGGGGCCAATTATCAAGTTTTGTTTGCTTGATTTTAAGTAGTTTGTTACCTGGATACTCAACAAATAAGAAAACTGAAAAAAAGACTTGTTTTCTTCTCCCTTAACTGAAGGAAAGAGAAAACAGTCATACCTGAATGTTAAAATATCCAACAACATTCAGATTCTTAGTTACACAGTGGAAACACTTCTGAACTTTTGGTTTAGGGAGGGCTGGAAAGAGGCCTGCAAATAGATTTTTGCATTAACATCATAACGCGAATTGTGGAAAAAGTAATTGATCACACAATTTCACTGTAAATCACAGGTGGGTTGAGAAGCAGGGTTAAATGATGCTGGGGTTTTAATCATTATTTAGAAAATAAAGGTGTTTTGCTGCAAGAATCACTTGGATATCTAATTAATGAGAGAAAAGATCTTTTTTGTTGGGTTGTAGCACACCGATGCTTACCTGGTGTCATTCATATTCCTGCTTTTTAAAGACCTCCTGAGCATGTTGTGTGTGATACCCTGTTCCTGGGCCTAATCAGAAGCTTTGGTAACAAGCTGAAGATGGAAGAGTGAAGTTGGGTGGAGGAAGCGAGGGACAAGAGGACAAAATTAAAATACCATCCTGTCAATGTCCCTAATAGTTTATACAGGCAATGACAGAACAGTATTTTAATTTTTATCTGGGCTCCTTTCTACTCATTTATTCCATCTCCTGCTTGTTATCGAAGTTTCAGATTAAACTTAAAGATATGAATGTATTGCCATAATAAATTTATAAGAGGATATTTAAAGAGCAAAGATTTGAATGACACAAATGAACCTCAGTGTAGCAGAGCTGAAGAAAGGATTTGCAGAGAGATGCCACAGCAGTCAGAAATGACTGCTAGAATCTCCTTAATTAAAAAAAAAAAAAAGACTGGAATGCAATAGGCACAGAAGGTGTTTCATATAAATTTAGGCTTAACTTTAAATTATTGATGCTATTTTAAATAATCTTTAAAAAGGTTAAGAAAAACTAGTTTAAAGAAGATTATTGAAAAGTAAGCTAGCTATTTGGAACATGGAAAAACTTAGATGTTAAAAAAGGGACATATATTTCTAATATGCACCTAAAATATAAGTTGCTTTTGCTTCATCTCTATAGCATCAATAATTTCTCCAAATGACATGAAAAATTCTGTTTAGACTGTGTGCCTTCAGATTTGTTAGTGTTTCTTCCTAGTGAATAGGACACTTCTGTCTTAACAAAACAAGGAACTGCCACTTTAAGGCAAAATCTTTTGACTCCTCCTTTCTCAAATGAAAGATGGTCCTGTTTATGAATAACTAGTTTCCAATTTGTTTAAATTACAAAGGAAAATCAAAGAACATGGCTTTTCTTTGCAAATTAAACAAAATTGATAACCACCAAGAAGACTACTAGCACAAAGCAGAACTCTGTAAATACCAGAAGAGTGAGTGAGTGAAAAAGTGATAAAAAACATATGTGAGTAGTAGGATTCTGCAATTGTTACTTTTGCTCTGTAATCCTGATTGGCAATTTATTAAAAAAAAAAGGTAAAAGATGATTACCAGTCCTAGCCCTGCAATCTTCCTTTTAGGTAGGTAGAAGATGTCGGAGACAGAAAATCTATTAAAATGTTAATACAAATAATTGCAGTTTGTGACAGTTAGCATTTGGAAGCAGGCTATTGCACAAGAGCCCTGCTAAAGGAGTTTGGCGAAGGTGAGCAGAAAGTGAAGGTGCAAGTGAAGGAGTGGGGGAAGAATATTTAAAATGGGATCTCCTAAGGACCTGGAGCTGGCTAAAAAAAAGTGGCTCCTGAAGGGAAGATGGGGAAGGGGAACAGCCTGGCCAGATTTAAGGATCCATCAGAGATATGGTTACTTTAGGGAAATCTGGGAGGTGTAGGTCTGGGAGGTGTAGCTCTCTGATACATAAATTTTCCAAAAGCTTTAAGTCTTTCCCACTTTTCATTTCAGCTGCTTTTCCAGTCTGAGGACCTTTGCCCATCCACCCAGACCTGAGCTGTCAGGAACATTTGCACTGAGCTCTGCGTGATGCAGAGAGGTTTCTCCTCTCCCAGGCAGGTCCCAGCAGCACCCCGTCCCGGTAAGCCCTGTTGAAGAAAGAGATGCTACCTCCTCACTTTCGGTGGAAACACTTGAGGAGGGACTCAGAAACATCTGCTAAAGTACTGAGAAAGCAACGGGGAGAGGAAGGGAACAGTCCCTGGGAAAGAGTGAAGTGAGAGCAGACACACAGGAAGGATGAAACAGCTACCGAGGGGCACGTGGTGTCCGCTTGGGTCGGGGCACGACGGGTGACAACCAGCTCCATCCGTCTGAGCTCACCATGTGAGCCTCTCAGTTTTGGAACAGCTCTGGAAAGACAGGGAAGCTGTGTTTTCTAGTCTGGGGAAGGCATTAGGAAGCGAAACGAGGAGGGAACGGTAAAAGGGATTGCATTTCAGTGGGAAGTTTAAATCTTCCACGGGACGGCAGAATGCAATGCGACATTATATCTATGGATGCTCACATTGCCTGGAGACATACTAATATCTGTGTACATGCACACATACACAAGTAACTAGAGTGGGCGACTGAGACTGGGAACCATCAGCTCATTTATTTAATAAATTGGTTCTTGTTGCTACGTCGGTGTGGACTTTTTCCCAGTAGAAGGGAAAGATATAAGAAATGTATGTTCGAGCACTAGAAGCAGAAGTCTTTCTTTCAGTTACATGCCCGTTTTTCATGCTGAATATTCAATTGCCCTTAGCCAGGGATTTTTATCACAGGGTAAGGCAAGATTTTACATATGAATACTGCCCTGCAGCTATGATGATACTGGTGGTTTTCATGCCATATCACTGCAAATAAATAGAGGTTATATTAAGATTTATATAGTTAATATTATGTCTTCTAGCAAGGGATAAATATCTATACTTCCTTTGCTCTCACTGAAATCGGCTGCAAAACTCATTTTTGGGGCCAGAATTTTGCTTAGCAAGCTCAGACTCTGTTGTAAGACTTGAGTTAACCAGAGACAATGAAATTACAGAGCAAAGAACAAGGAGAGAGGAAAACATACAATAAAGAAGTGAACCAGAGGTAGGGCTAGGCACTTCATATCCAGATGACCCCCGTCTGCCAGTCTAGCTTATAAGAAGTGGAAATACACAGCTCACTCTTCCATTTAATAACAAACAAATAAGCAGACAAAAACACCAAAAACACAAACCACGCTGCCGGGGCAGGTATTTGGCTTTGCAAGAAGAGGTGCTTGTGGACCTGAGTTATTTTTGCAAAGAAGGAAGAGCGACTGTTTGCAGAGCCTCAAGCCTCAGGAAGTTTGTCCATCCTCCTCCTGCCTAAACCCATTGGGTGGTGATGAACAGCCACTGCAGGGCAAAGGGGAATGGGGGAGCCACCGAAATCCTACCCTGGGGCTCGTGGCTTGGGGCTGGCCTGAACAAGGGCGAGAAGAAACCAAGCTGGAAAAAAATGCTTCAGCAGCGGCGGCTGCAGCCAGGAACCAGCAGCTGTCTCCGGGCTTTTCAAGGTTGTAGAGCAATCGCAGTGCATTCCTGGGGATTGCAGCGCTGGGCTGTGGGCAGGAGCCTCGTGCCTAAATATTCTCTGTGGCTTGGCTCCTTCTTGGCTTATAGAATTTAGTCAGATCCTTGGCTTGCTCTGGATTAGCTTTACCTTTAAAGTTGGCTTGGACAGCGCCAGTGGAGAAAACCAGATGTAACTTGTAACAGCATAAAAAGCCCAGGAACTCTGCAAATATGTAATTTTCTTGAAAAAACAAACAAAACCTGTTTTCCATAAAAATAATTTTAGAAAAGACTATTTACCTTAAAAAAAAAGGGGGGGGGGTATTAATTTTCAGGGATGTAATTAACATGTGATGGGCTAAATTGACCCCTGGGGTAATATCATTTAAACTGGTCGTATTTGTACCATGGTTTAATTTAACCCAGAGTGTATGATAGCTGGATATCTATGGTAGTCATACTGCTCCTGAGAAAAAGGATGTGGCAACTATATACGCATCTAATACCTTTTCATTTCTAGCTTTATCTCCTGTGTATTATGCTTACACATGTTTCAAGGGGTTAGTTGACTGAGGATGTTAACAAAAATGCAGCTAGATTTTGTGTCTACTAATCACATTAGGGTTTAAACTAAAAATTAAAATGGAAGCTGAGGCAACCCAACTTTCCCATTCTGGATACAAGGACTTGTTGATTGCTCAGGAGCATTGCTGGATCTAGCTCCTCGTTTATTTAAACACACGCTACACACAATATATGCATTTTTAAATTAATTGGGCCATATGGATGCTTTTGCTCATTCACCTGGGCCTAAACAACACACCATCATCCTTTACAGCTCTGGTCTGTGATAGACACTTCAAGGCTTGCTGTGAGTGTCTCACTTCTTTCAGAAAGTAGCTAATCACTGCAGTTAATCTATAATGATTTTGTTTGCTGCACTGCTTTTTGCCAAGCCCAGTTCTTGCTTCTTATGTAACATTTCTGAGATAAACAAGGTATAATTGGACAGGTAAGACATTTCAAAAGCAACTATTAAAAGCTCACAAAGTGGAGCAAGGCAATAGAAAACCAAGCCAGAAGGAAAGTAGTTAATGCCCTCTGTTCACAAACAACCCCTTACTTCTCTAATGCAGCACTCCTGACTGACCAAAATTATGGTTGTTGTTTTACTCCGTTTACTATCCAAACGCAAAGCTAAACAGAGCAATGCAATTGCTTGACTGCAAATTTAACTCTTGAAAAAGCTTCTGTAATACAAGTACATATCATTATCTGTATTAACGTAATTACTGGCCCACAATACCACTGCTCTCAACACTGAATTAGTGTACCTTCTTGCATAACCTAGAAACGAGGCAGAGGTACTTATAAAAAGCTCCTTAAACAGATGTTTGTGACTTTGTGGTAGACTTTCATATATTGGTGCCCAACATGAAGGAGACGCTTTTATATGTTGCTGGAGAGTGACTGTGAAAGACAAGGCTTCTGAACATCTGTAAGTAGGGCAAAGCAGATAGATTTGTATTTAGGAGCCAAACTTAAAGATTTTCAGAATTACTGCTCAGGTTCCCTGACATCTACTTCCTCATAATTTTAAATCACTCTGTTTTCAATGTGTAAAAGCATCCAGTGTGTCACACGGTGGGACTATTTGTGAACTGTAAGTGTTAATCAATGATGTATTACTAGTGTGAGATTTTATTTTTAAGGAGAACTGTCTGTATTCCAATCTAGTTGGGTTCCCCAGGCAGCATGATATGAAAAATGGAATCACCTCCAAACAGGCATGGATTGAGGGTGATACCGACATGAGAAAAAGGTTGAAACAACAGCAACAACAACACAAAAAGGACAGACCTCTGTTTTTGGGAGATGTCTCTGCCAGAAGCAGAAAACCAGAACAAATGTACCCAAGAAGTGGGGCTGGTGACTCTGAGATCTTCTAAGTTCTGGGATATCTGTAACATTTTCAGAATGTAAATCCTGAGTATCAATTTGCTGGCCAGGTACCGCATCAAGTAGCCACACAACTCATCATGTTTTGCTGTCACCATCATGTCATTGACAACAGCAGCCAGAACTGTTGTCATTTTCTGAGGAAAGAAGGGAAGAGGATAAGTCACTGCCCTTGCCTCAAATGCAAATTTTGCAGTTTTGTACTTTTCTAATGCCCCTTTATATTTTCTAAAGCCCCTCAACCCCGTATTAAAAATGTGTTACACAATTCAGCTCTTGTAAAATACACAAGATATTGCACAGACACTGGTGTGTATCCTGTGGTTATCGAAACTCTGCACAAACAGGCTAAGCAGTGAACTTCAGCACAGTTTTTGAGATACCGATCATTTGGGTACCTTTTTTGAAAACTCTGTTTCCAGCCACTGTCTGGGTATGTCTCCCTCATTCGTGCTGTGATTACAAGGCATGCATTATGTGGAGGCTAGCCAGCTGGAGAGGCCCAGGAACTGGGGTGCTACTTCTGTAGGCAGCCTCTTATCTCTCAGTGTGAATTACCCTGCTAAATGCGTCCCTGTTTGCTATTGCTCTGAACTGCAATAATTTTTCTCTATAGCCTTTCTGCACCATCCATAGAGCTCGTAAACTTGTTTACCTTTTCACATCAATCTGTGCCACAGACCAGATCGTCTGCCTGCCCTGGACTCCGGCACAGCGTTTCAGGCTTTAGAAGGAGGTAATTGCTCTGTTTGTACCTGCTTGTTCAATTGTATTCAGTTCCAGACATGGAATGTGTGTTAAGAGTTTAGTACCATTAAAAAATGGATATCAGCCAAACTGCTGCATTAACAGGCACTACCACATTTGCTACATTTTCCTCTCTTCAATAGCAAGGCAAACACGAGTCTTAGGTGTCACGAGGATTCAGTTACGGAAGGTGCACATTGCATAATCCACAGAGTTCAGGTTTATGGCAGTGGGGCAAGACTCTTCAGGCACATGGTAAGGGAAAACTGACTTCTATAGGCTACATTACGGGGCAGCATTTTCAAAATTTGCTGGGGGATACAGCCACCAAACTCCATCTTTCAGAAGCATTTATTTTTCCCTCATATAGATGAAGGGTCCTAAGTGATTTAGGTACTTCTGAGAGCCCCACTCTGTCCCTGTGCATTTTTAACTGTTCTGGAGGAAAGACAGTGCTATCAGACATCCGGTATCTTCATCTGAGTTTGAAATGCAACAGCACTTGCTTATTGTCACAGCATGAACTTCAGCCCAGCTGGGTAGTGCTTCTTCAAGCAACACAAACGCCTGAATGTCAGAAATACCTTCAAGTATTAAACCCTGTGCCTTTAAGGGGGGTGCATGTGGCATTAAACAGACTTTCCAGCTAATGAATTTCTCAAGTTACAAGAATAATGGCCTTTTTAATCTTAGCAAGAGTAATTAAACAGACATTTGTTATTAATGATGTTGTTAATGGCAGTAGATATTGAATTTTCACTATAGATATCATGCAGTTGTATAGTGATTTTTTGGGGTTTTTTATTAACTTGATTGGGCAGTGAAGCTAAAAATGTATCACATATTTTTTTCTTGCTTCTGGAGGTATTGATTTTCTCCCTGTTGTGCAGCAACTTCTTTGCCTTCATTTTGTTCTTTTTGGAGATCCTAACCATCGTCTTTCTTTGTTGGCCAATCTGACAGCAAAAGGACCAGATTCTGTCTGCTGCCATTCCTGAACTGCCTGGAATGATTTTTGCAGAAAGGGATGTGGGTAGCCATGAGTGCTTCTGCAGTCCTTTTTCAACCCTTGCTGGGGGTTCCTATCTGTGTTTCACCCCAGAGAAATACTTCTGTTTGTTACATGTCAAGCTAAAAAAAACTAGCTTTCTCGCTCAGATTAAAGCAACTCATGCATTTTAACTCTTTTTTGCTCTTGAATCCAGTCAGCCAAGACAGCAGGCAGAATACCTTCTCTCTTTCTCTTCTAGCATACTATGCTCTCTTCCTTGTCTTCTTGGTGCCATGTAAGGTATGGAGAGGGACAGTACAGTTAAATCTGAAGATTGGACCTCATGTGTTAGGCCATTAATGAAGCCTCTGCATTTAACCACTGCTCTGAATTGGAGACAATGCAAGTTTGTGCCCTCCTCTGAGTGCACATAAACCCTCCCAGGGTGCAGTGCATTCTCCATCAAACAGTTGCTCAACCTTGTTCAACACTGTGGAGCAGTTCATAGCTGTGGGGACATCCCTGTGGAGGAGATGCCTTCATTCTACTTATTTTCTTACACATGCATTTTCCATAATATGGCTTCAGATAACCCTGCTTCCTACTCCTTGCTTTATGCAGCTTTCTCTTAATTTGTAGCAATCACTTACCAATAGCTATGGAAATCACAACATCTCCTGTTCTTTCTTACGATCCTTAACTAGTCCTAGGAGCAATGCTGAGTAAAATGTGGGATTAATACCATGTGGGATTCTCAGTGCTTCCTGATGGGAAGACAGATTAATCAGAATAATTTTTCCATGAAAAGAAGGACTTTTCTGACCAGGCCTAGAAACAGCTTTTTCAGTGACATGGGACCCTGCTTGACTCCTTGTGCCTTTCACATCTTAATTTCTCCTGAGAAAAATGCTCGACAAAAAGCTTTAAAAAATCCCCTGAACTCTAGAGACCAGGATTTGTCTGCTTTTGGATTGTGTCTGTCAGTGGATGCTTTCCAAGCTCTCATGTTTCTGTGAATTCCAGTTTACACCTTTTAAAAGTGCTCCTTCTGGCTTGGCTTGCTCTCCTCCAGGGCTTGGTCTCAGCTCTGAGCCCGTTTCAATCACAGGCTTAACCTGCCTTTGCTGCCTCTTCCAAGTATTACTTTACACCAAAAAGAAGGGGAAAAAACCCCAAACAAAACAAAAATCCCTGGCATCAGTTGCTAATTTTCCTTCCTCTGTCAAGATTACGCTAGTAGCTCTGAGTAATTTGGTCTCGTTTTCTCAAGGGAGTAGGACTGAAATAATCCAATGTTTATTTTTATACAAATTCTCACAGTGCTACAATGTTTCAGAGACTTCCTGGGATGTTTCTAGTTTTTTCACAGGCTAAAAGGCCATTCTCAGAGGTAGCTCCTTCATGTAAACCTAAAAATGGCACTTTCCCACAATACAGCTTATCAGGAAGTTTAAAGTTCAATAGTCTCTCTCTCTCTCTCTCTCCCTGTCTCACACACATGAAAGTAAGAAATAAAAAACGAAGGGGCTGTTCCAGTTCTGCTGAGACTTGCCTTTCAATCATTTCGTTTCGGTGTGCTGACTGATTTTAATAGTATGATAGGACCCATGATGGTCTAAGGACAGAAGCGAGGCAAAATTTGTAGGGAAAGAGAGCAGCTTTTATTCAATAAATTTTGATTTATCCACGCAGTGGCTGGCAAGGGGAAATGAGATGCTCTCAGCATTCCTCATGCTTTGGATTTATGGACATACCCCCATATGGGCATAGGCACAAAATTAATTTCCGTACCAAGACATTAAAACTGGAATGGCTTGATTCTGCTATCTCTAAAATGTCTGGGATGGTTTAATTAAGAGCGACTGGATGAAACACTGTGTAACTTTGATATTCTAAAGATGGGATTTCCAGGGCTGTTTGGTTTGGCTTTAATTCTGATTACTTTCTTTTAAACCCATCATGATTGCCAATAAAACTGTTGAATTTGAGGACAACCAAGTTAGTGCTGGGCATGTGTGAAAACTTTGGGAAAAGACCTGGTCCTCTTGTTCTTCCTTTCTCATGTTAAAGAATAAGTTTGCTCATGTGAATAAAGATTAGTCACTTAAGTGCTGGTTTCAGGATGACAGAAAGAGAAGCCTGGTTCCTTTCCCAGTGCTCCGTGCAAGGTCTCATTACACTGCAGATGCATTGGAAAGAGATGGCTCCTCGCTTTCTCAAAGTTTCAGTCCTGGTTGGTTGCTTGATTACTTATTTCCGCCCCAGGGACCCTTGCTGTTAGGATTGTTGTTAAAATTGCCTTACTGCCATTGTGTTCTGACAAACAATTTACACCTCTGCAAACTGATTAGCGCAGTGGTTTTATCCTGACAGCTAATTCTTGTCTCACATTTTAAAGAACAGCTGAGGAGGACTTTCCTGTGCCCAAAGAAACAGGGCTGCCTGGTGAGGATAAGGAAGCTGAAACATGAATGACATAAAATGAAAAGGGTCTAAGTTTGTAATTATTTCAGACATCTAAAGATCTGAAGATCACCTAAGTCTAGATACAAATTAGCTTATTACAAATATTTATGGTAAAACAGAACTGACAGAATGAAAGCAGAAATCCACTATTTTTTCTCCAGTAGACTACAGCACATTATTTGGAAGAGGGGAGAGAGACCACATAGGTAGTGCAGGGGTGGTGTGCTCTGGACATCACTGAAAGGGGACGTGACAACAATGAGGATTTTCAAACCTCTGGCAGCCACCATTCAGCACCAAGATGAGCAGGTGCTGGCAGAGTGCTGGTGTTGCAATAGCCAAATCTGGGAAGATCTAACCTTGGCAGTGGTGGGGCGTCCATGAGAAACTGGGTTTGCCAGCTTGTGTAGTAATCCACATCAGGAATGGAAAAGTGAGTAAAACCTGCACAATTCAGAGCAGAAGCCTGTAAAGCCCTACATTTGCCCCAGCTACATCACTTGTCACAGATGGAGACAGAAAAGAGAAAATTGCAGAGTAACAGGCTACAATAGAAATAGGGGAAAAAAAGTCACAAAGAGCCTCAGGACAATGATGGGACAATAAAAACAAGAGGAAGGTAAAAAGACAATGCTAAATTGACATTTAATAAAGGAAGCAAGTATGCCTAGATGGCCTTTGGAAAGTAGATGAAAGCTGCCATTTTGGTATCTCTAAATAGCCAAGAAAATGGAGCAATAGCTTCAGATGCTATGAATAAAACTAAATTCAGAACACAAATTCTCATCCTCATCACAAAATTCTATCTTTTTAGTATTCTGAGTACAAAACACTGGACAACCAAAGAGAGTTAAGCAATAGAATCTATCTCATCCAGTTACAGTAGGAAGCATGCCTAATCTCTTTTAAGTTCAGGGGTTTTTTTTAATGTTTAGGAATAAGATTTAACTTGCTGAATTGTAGCTCTCTTGAAGTTGTATGTGCGTCTAGCCTTAGTTAACTGTGCAAACATTTCCGCAGCTGGGAAAAGACAAAGACATCTCTGCAAGTCAGTTCTTCCACAGAGACACCTTGGCTGAGACAAAACCCTTGTACAGAACTATTGTACTTCTTTTTCATCAGTCGAAATGGCTTTGCGGTGGTAACTACAAAACAAAGAAATATACTCTGCTGGGTTTCAGCTACTCAGTGGAAAATTTCAAAATAAAAAAACCTCAAGTGAAAAACAGACTTCAAAATGTTTTCCTGAATAAATCCACAGCTCTGTTTAACAAAAATTGAAATGTCATTTTGTTCAACAGTTTCAAAACTTTTCTTCCCAAACTTTCCCAAGTCTTGGCAAACTCCAGAGGTGGCACCTTGAGCATCTGTGCTTCCAGGTCTGGCCAGTCTGTGGCTGAGAGCCTGGGACTTGGGGGAGCTCGGTCTCTTTAGCAGTATATCAGGTGAACAGGCAGCAAGTCACATGGGATAATTTTAGAAACCTGTCTGAGCAAGAGATTTTCAAAGCTGGCACAGCTGCCAGTTTCCTTGGCTTCAACCAGAACTTCATTAAAATCATTCTGTTCCCATGGATCAGCTACATTTTGACAAATCAGCATTTTCCAGTGGGAAAAAGAAAAACAAAAACATTCAGTTGGAACAGTTGCAGTCATTTCTAGTAACAATCAAATGTGAGATGATAAATTGGAGAACAGCTCTAGCAGTGGACATGCATCAGAGCACTATGCTGAACACCACGACCTACCACATCAGGTGGAGTTCACTCAGCTCTTGTGTTGATGTTTATCTGTTGTCTCTGCCAAAACACCTGCATGAAATGGCAAAGAAATAATCCTTTATTTCTTGATGGTATTCGTTTCCGTGTTTGCTATGTAGATTTCATAAAATGACATAAACTTGTAGGTTACTGGGAGAGGCCATCTTCTTCTTCATCCTTTTCTTAGTACTTTTTTGTACATCGAAATGTCAAACCACATATTTTTTTGTTGTTCTTGATGGGATGTACAAAATGCTCACCTAGAGCTGCTCCAAAAACTCTGTGTCCTTGTGCTTTACTTCATGAAAACAGAACTTCTCACCAGGTCAGAAAGGTACCATATATTTCTAAAAATGTTTAGGGAAATAGGAGTCAGGTGCTTTGTGCATTATCAGTCTCTGGTGATGAGGAGGTAAAATAAAGCAGACGCTGTTCCTTAGAAAGCTGAACGAGAAGCCATTTCCAGCTGTTCCCTCAGACAAGGCTCTTGATCAGTAATCTTGTTAGAGATAATTATGAATACATTCAAAAGTAATTACAGCAGAAACCTATTTTATGTGTAAGCAGTTGCCTTTATGATAGTGAAAGAGCTTTGAATAGGTCACCAAAGAAATAAACATCTGAACTTGATTTCAAGCTGCTGTTATTGAAAAAGGGAAAAAAACCATCAGACAGAGACCTCTGGCATCTCCACACATGCTCACCTCTTGCAAATTTTTATTTCCTGTAGCCGAGAAAGTAGCTCTTATTTGGGAACAAAACCAAAGGATTTGGCTGAATTTACGACTAAACTGTCATCCATAGCTCTCTGCTGTCAGCTCTGTCAGGGAAGGTATTCCCTGCTCTTAACCTCTGTTTCCTTCTTACCATATTTGGGAGAAAGAAAAAGGAAATTCTCCTTGGAAAGTTTGGATACAAATTGGTGTATCAAAACCACTGTTTCAGAAAAGATGCTTGAGCTGATATTTGCCTCCTTTTCTCTCAAAGTTATTGCTCTGTGTCTAGATAGAAGGGACTTGCTTTTTTTTTTCCCCTCATGAGTTAAGACAATTGGTTTCACAATTATTTGTATTATGGTAGCATATTTGGTGTTTCCCCATAAAATTGGAGAGCTATTGTATCAGAGAAGGAGATAGTCCCAACAGTTAAGCTGCTGCACTTAAAAAGGATAGACACAAGTGTGGGAGAAGGCGATGTTGTATTATTGCATATTACGTTACTACAGACAGGGAGCTGAGACATAAAAAAATGAAATAACTTGACCAAAGCTGCACAGGAAGTCTGTGATAGACACAAGAATTAAACGCAGATCTCCCAACCTTCAGTCTGGTTCTCCAGTCATAAAGTTATTGTTCCTCCCTCCCTTGTCTCTTAATTGGATCCATAGGCACCTTCTATCACTGACTTCTGCTAAGTATTGTGGCTGTAAGTAAAGCCCCCACACCTTTTTTTTTTTTTTTTTAGTGCTGATGCTAAACTTTAATAACTAGGGAATCCTTCCACATTTTTTTTTTTTCCTGGTGCCTGACAATAATGGCTCAGTAATTACTGAACTAATGTTATCAATTCCAACAGATATCACATTTATTAAACAGAAAATGCTATGTTGCTGTTCATCAGTTAGGAATGTGTATAATTGAAACATGAAAATGAAGTCTGTACGAATATGTGTGATTCATCATGAATTCTGCAAGCCCTACACTAACTCTTCTTTTCTTAATTAAGCTGTCAAATGGAAAACTTATAATTAATGCAACAGCATATTTTGTAGGAGTTCTCTTCTACCCCCATATAAAGCTCAATTCAGCAGAAACATTACAAAAATTACATGTGTGGATTGGGTACCCTTCTCTTATTAAGCAAAAAATTTGCTGTCCTGCATTACTATTTTTAGCCCATTCCACAGGGATCTTCCACAAAAAATGAACATGGGGTTGAGAGTCATAATTTTTCTCTGTTCCTTTCTACACACAAATAGCGGTACACTTGCTATGAGAAATTCATGTTACAGAACTAGCAGGGTATTTAGTCCACTAAATTAAGACTGTGGTGGTAGACACAGAAAGCAGAGTTTCTTAACTGCCCTGTGCAGGATGAGTAGTTTGGTTCCTAGCCTAGATCTGGACTGATGCTGACAGCCAAGCCCACCCATGACCTTCTGACACCTGCGCTCAGGACAAGTCAGGAGTTTGGGCATTGATTTTAAAAGACTGAGACCCCCTTGAACCATAGGTTCAGGCACTGCTGGGCTTGGCTCCGCTTCTTATTCCTGTGTGACAGATAAATTGAGCTTTTCACTTGCTGCACATCTTTCTCAGGTGGGATCAGAGATGTCGAAGTGAAAATCCATCTGCTCTGCATGCACAGTAAAGATAACACAGTCCTTTCCCTAATAGTTTTCCACACCGCATTTCACAGGCGCTTGTTTGTAGGCAGCTTATGAAGCACCTTGTTGTGCTTATCCCCCTGGTAGTCATAAAAGATAGTGCTTTAAAAGTAATCTCTCTGGCCTTTTATGCAGGAACCTGCGTGTTTTACAGAATATTTACATTTTCCACTGTAATGTTATAGCCTCCTGAATGCCATTTTCCAGGCAGGGGAAGCACAGCAGGGTTTGGGAGGACAGATCAAACTCCTAAACCCAGCCGGGCAGCCCTGCACGCGGGTGTGAAGAGCCCCCGACCAGGGATGCAGTGGTGAGCGTGGCGTTCGCTTCTGCCCGGTCCACTACCGACTGCAGCTTGTGCACTTCTGGTCATTCGTCCTCTGGTTGTGGTTATTGTAATTTCTTATAATAACCCCAGGTTACACAGAGAAATGCCAGTTTCCATCGGCAGGGGTGGGGCAGTGGGCACAACACAGGAAGAGACTTTTCTCCTCTTGCAACATCAAAGCCACAAGATTTCCATATGCTTTTTTTTCTTTTTTTTTTATACTTTACATCTGATTACAACTGTTTTCACTTTAGTGCCAAAAGAGAATACCTAAAACAGTGTAGAAGAGGAAGACACAGGGGTTTGTGGGCACTTGCAGCTGCCAAATAGAGCAGCTGTAATGCTGCGGGTGCTTGGGAAACCAATTAGAAACACATGGAGTGACAAAAAAATGTATGTAACATAAGATTAGCACAGTGAATGCAGCCACACTGTGTGAAACTTAGGCAAGCTAGGGCTGGCTGGCACCAAGGATCAGTGAAAGTAAAATGCAGTTATGATGCCTCAAAGAGAAATTGAACATTAGTGCTGGGAAATAAGGAAATATTCTCACTGTGATCCTAACTGTAGCTTAAGTACATGGATACATCAATGTCAAGAAAATTGTTTTTAAAAGTTAAGTATGTTAAAAACAAATCTCATGTTCACAACTGAGTTCTGTGGGAAAACTGTTACCTTAAAGGGTGCCCTGACTACTTACGTGGCATGGGTCAGAAGCTGTGAGTCCAGGCAGAAGCTCTGTCTTTTAACCTTTGTTAAACGATGGATCAGACAAGCTGAAGGGAGGTGTCAAGACAAACACGAGACAGGTCTCCTTAACATAAAAGAAAAAAAAGTCAAGATCTGAAGAATCCTATATATTCATTAGCTGGCAGTGTATTTTCAGGCACTCATTTAGAGATACTTTTTTTAATACATGAAAAACAATCAGGTCAGACATTAGTTTATCCTGTTGCGTAGTGTTGCAGAAGAAAGCTGTTCTTTCCACTGTCCTTATTGTCTATCATCAGTAAGAGAAGGAACTTAAGGCAGAAGTTTTCACTTTTCAGATATGGATTGGTGATCCAAGAGTTTTGCTCCAAGAATAAAGTCCTAGAGATGAGAAAAGACCTAGGATTTTTCTTTTTGCCAGAGGCACAGAATGGAGAACTTTTGCTGACAGTGGTCCAAAATTTGTAAGGCAAGCGTTGCGAGGATTGAATGGCAATGTAAGCTTTTCATGCATTTACTTGGTGACAGAACAGAAATGCAGGTTACAGAAAACTGATTACTCAAAGGGATAACCAGAATGACAGAAACAGGGACTCCTGGGTGGAAGCACTGATGACATACTTTATTATTGAAGTCCATCCAGCAGTTATCACATTCCAATAAACAGGATTCTTTTTTTCTTTTTTTTTTTTTTTAATCAAGATATTGCACAAGTATATAGAAGAAATTTCCAGAGCCTTATTTCATGGACTTTTCAGCAATGTGCTGTTGACAGTTTCATTTTTCCTCTCAGGGAAAAAAGAAAATCCCAAGACTCTCACAAGTCCTTGCCCTCCTGTAAAACTAACATGGTCAAGTGTAGTTGGTGTATGTCCTTCAGCAGGCCCCAAACTTCATTATTTCATAGTGAGTGAACAGAAAAGAGTTATACACCCTACATATACTTAGTGAAACATTGAACCCCCTTATTTATTAAGCCAGCTGTGTAAGCTTTGTCTTTGTCCTCCACCCTGTGTGTCCACAGTGCATGGTTTAAGTATGTAGGACACTTACTGCTGTTAGCAGAAAATGAGCAGGGAGAACAGGCTGCATTTATCTTCGCCAACTGCAGAATAATAATTATTAAGGAATGAAACTTATAAGATTTTCACAGTCTTGAAAATCGTCTCCACCTCTACTGCCAGCAGAAAGCATGCTGCATTCAAGACTGACAAGCAAGGGTGAGAGCTTTGC
Source organism: Strix aluco (assembly GCF_031877795.1). Taxonomy (NCBI): domain Eukaryota; kingdom Metazoa; phylum Chordata; class Aves; order Strigiformes; family Strigidae; genus Strix; species Strix aluco. Next base: position 3,631,091 of record NC_133971.1, read on the forward strand.
TGAGCAGAATACTTATAGATTTCAGCAATTTGCCTGTTCTGGGGAACAGAAAAGATAGACGGAGGAAAGAGACAGCACTATGGCCCATCTGTGCAAACCAAAAATGCTGCTAGTAGGTCAGAACGAGTTGTACAACTGCCCCCGATAATTAAATCTATGGCCTCCATAAAGCTTCTTAATGAGAGCGCTTTACTGGCTTGGCCTTATATCGCTGGTAACAATTTGCATTTTAGAATGTTTCTATTTATCTACTGTTTGCAATTTTAATATTTGTCTTTACAGAGTGAGGTGCAAAAGTCTGATTTGTTTGCTCAGGATTTACTTCTCTAATTTTGACTACCCAGATGGAATAGCAACACTTTAAATGAGAATTTTTGTGATATTTCAAAACGGACGAAAAATGTTTTCCTCGGTACAATTTAAAATGGTGTTTGAATATGCAGCCCACAGAACTTTGAAAAACATGCTGATTTTTTGATAGCCTTGCTTTGAAAAGCTCATCCTTAGCTATTTCTACTGCGAGGAAAAAATAGCCCTTGCATTTCAAGTCTATTTAGTGCAGAACGTGCTGAAGATGTGCTCCTGATCCAGTAACCAAATTCCAGCCAGATCCAAAGCAAGAACACTTTCTTTGAGCCAGTGGAGGCACTCCTAAATGGTGAAGTACAAAAGCTAATCCTCAGAATTTTACTGTCTTTAAAACAACAACAAAAAGAATCAGAATACCAGATGCGGATGTTTGCTCAGACATTTGTAGAAGTGAGAATGCGTCTGGCTGTTTGGAGCATTATTTCTGCATCGTGATGTCTTTTGTGCCATGGAACCTGCTGTGAAACCTGCTCTCTGTGTAACAGCTCATATGGAAAGATCAAGGGTGCATTGCTTTGCTGGCATGGCTGCAGGATAAACAGTTCTTAACCAGACTATCACACACTGCTAGAGTTTCTGAACAAGAAGTTATGAAGTTAAAGACACCGGGTTTTGCCCTCATTTAAAAATAAAATACTGCCTGGAAGAGCTGAGAATGAGGAGGAAGGAGGAGTTTGAAATCCACATCTGAACCTGGAAGTAATTTCTCCTTGCTTTCTACTCAGTTAAAAAACCTGCACTAGTCAAACATCACCATGTATATTAACAAGAATAATCCGTGATCAGGACAAAATTGCAGTTTTGTGGAGACCCTTTCCGGTCATAAATTCATACTAACATTACTTTCCACTATGGCTAAACGGGTCTGCTTCATTTTACATGCTAGAAGTTGAAGCGTTCTTGCTGGAGGGATTGCATCTTGTCAGGTGCAGATCTTGTTTCACATTATCTATAATAAATTGACCAGTGAATTCAGAAATGTATTCTATCTTTAAGGATCAATTTTACAGATGGAAAGACCAATGTAGAGAAGCTGTTAGTGTTATTTGCTTTAAAATACAGTGATAAGGAAAATAACAGAAAATGTTATGCTGCAGCTTGACTTGTAGATTGTCTATTAACTGCAGTAGACTTGGGTAACGACATACAAACAATTCCTGTTTAAGTTCTACAGCTCTTTACTGGTCCCATGCCAGCAGATGCTCTTGGATATAACTATTTCCCTTGAATTCTGAGACGGACAGTATAAAAGTCTCAAACCTGAAATAGGTTCAAGATGACACTTCTTTTTTCTGTTTGTGTCCTTGCTCAGAAATGCCCAGTGCTTCTCTAAGCCCATGTTTTTAGACACATTTCCCCCACGCTTTGCACAAAGTCCCACCACTGTTTCCTCCTCCCCTGAAGAAAGATGATAATAAGATAAATGCCTTGGACATCTCCCAGAATACACCCAGACCTGCCTTTCCCTGCTACCCATGGTCTTGCGAAGTAGGCACTTGACTGTGAGTTATGGGGAAGACGCATCTTCTGATGATAAGGTTGGGTGATAAATGTCCAAAGCCAGCATGGGACACTTCAGAGGAAGTGCCATAAATTTACCACTGAATCAGCTCTAAGGAGGAGAGCTGGGGCTAAAGAATCACAGCTGTCATTTGGCTGTGGGAAACAGTTCAGGGATCATTAGTATTGGTCATTCCCACGAACTTAAGGTTCGCAGTGGGGAATGCCGGGAGGTGACACCGCAATCTGTGCAGATCTCGAATCCCAAAGATGAAAGATTGCCCGGTTGTTAATAAACAGGTTACATTTCATGTTCAAAACCAAATGCATTTCCCAGTTCTTAGATTTGGTCTGCTTCCTTTACAAATAGCCAAATTTTAAAAAGTAATTGGTAAAAATAGGGGGTGGGGAGTGGGACAGTTGCTGGAGTTTTCACCTTACACTCTGTTTAGTACAATGTCATTTTTTTGTATAACAATGCCTGGTAGGTGGAAAATGCTGTGGCACAGTCAGGCTTTTAATATTTTATATTACCTATCAAGATAAGTCAGAGCTTTTTGGTCATATGACTTTTAAGAGAAATCTCTTTCCCCATATTCCCCCTCCACTCTCTCTCCTGAATGATATTGCAGAGAGAAAGTTGGAAAAACACAAATATTATCTTGCTGGAAAGTAGCAAAATGGTGCATAACAGATCTGACTTGTGTAATTTCTATCTCTAAGTGATTGGTATCATTGGAATTTTGACTATATACTTTATAGAGAGCAGCACAAAAGATATACTTTACCCTTCTGCAATGGTTGATTTCGATGATATTCTTTCCAGGCTTGACTGTAACTGTGCCTCAAAACAGAATGGGCAGGGCTGCTAGTAACTAGGACAGATCCATCAGGTACCAGGGTTGAGGTGCTGCTGCAGAGTGTGCAGTGTTTTAATGGGACAGAGTTAATTACGCCATCCCAGGGAGATGTGTGGGTCTAACTGGGACAGAGAGATAAACCCTTTGGGCGCTTCATTTCTGCTGTCACCCCAGCAGAAGGACATATTCCTAGGGGAAGAAAAGTAAAGCATCTCGGTCTACTTGTTCATACAGGTGATGGACTGCTATTATTACTATTTTATAATAAAAAAGCAAAGAGAAGAGAAAGGCTGTATGAAGGACAAAGCTGTGTATCACTCAGTAGCACCAGAATGGATGATTTGATCTCTCCGTGTCTCAATTTAAATGCATCAGGGGTTTTTGTTTAATGGTTTTCTCTTAATGTGGAATAGGTTTTCTCTTTTGTGCTACAAAAATATAAAAACCATGTCCAGAGTAATATACATTTCCTTGTAAAAAACTGAGGTAAATCACAGGAGAAGGCTAGCATCTCAGTCCCCAGATGTCAGTTTCCCAACTCCATAATCCTACTGCAGTTTGAGCGTCATGAGCTGGACGTGCATCGTAATATCAGAGAGAGGTTCAGAGGAACTGATAGACAAGATATTTAAACATATATATGTTCTTAAACACATCTGAGAGTCAGGATCTGAATGACCTGTTCCTGCTTTCAAAAGTAGCCCAGGCAGTTTACATTTCAAAGTCCCTTTGAAAGTCAACAGCACATGGGTTTGTGGGTGTTGCAATCACTTCTCATTCCACATGTAGCTTTCTGGCTTTCCTGAATGAAACTAGAATAGGGCCTTCGGCGAAAAAGCTGACTCAAAAGCACCGAAGAGGCAGTATTGCTGGTGCAACTTCCTTATTTTAATGAAGGCTTCTGCTTAAAAACACATTTCACGGTACCACTGGAGTTTAATCTGAATGTTATAATTAATCCTTACCCGTAGAGACAATAGACTGGATAAAATATTGAGTCCATGGTTTCGGAAGTGCTTTTATTTTATTATTTTTAAGATTTTTCTTTAACTCAAACTAAGGGAAACAAAGCAAAATCTTCCTGATTTATTCCTCTCTAGTGCTGATAAAACGTAGGATATCTGCCTTTCAGGAAAGTGTTGTATTTTGACACTTTTTTTTTTGTATTGGGACAAGAAATATTGAAACTTTTCACTGGTTCAGATGATAATACTTTCCAAAAGGATTTTTTTTTTTTTTTCATTCACAATCTATTGACCAGCCCAACATTTGAGATAATTTCAGTTTAGTCTGAGAATGAAACACCAGCAGATCTCAGAAATGTAGTCTTGGACCTTCACTTCATCCGGAGTGAGCAGCCTCCTGTGCTTGGATAGAGATCCACAGAATTTGCTGAACTAATGGATTTGAAGGAATAAGTAGTTTTAGAGGACAAGAAACCAAGGTAATTTCTCCAGGCCATGGTAAAACAAACAGTAGTCCTAGCCTGCTAGTGGTACAAGCATTTATTAAGGGACCGCAGAGAGAAAGGGTGCAGTGTTTTAGTCCCTGCCAGGCTAACCCATGAATCCCTACTGCCTTTGCCTGGATAACCGTGTCTAAGGGAATTATACAACATTTTGTTGTATATAAAACAACTGTTTTATACAGCAGAAGGGAAGAGGAGGTCAATGTCAAAACCTGTCTGCAACTGCAATACTGGCTTTACACAATGAAAAAAAACCTTCAAGCATTTGTTTCTACCTAAGCTACTCTTACTAAAACTTATTTACAAATATTTTTATGTGCTAAAATGATTTTAAACTGTATTATTTATTAAACATTTGCAATTTGTTTTATAACAAACAGTCTAGGTGTCAACATATCAAACAAACACAAAACTCCTGTGCATCAGAAGAGAACACAGGTATTCAAAAACTGCTTCAATTTCTGTTTTAAATGTCATAATCTCAGCACATGAATTGTTATGGCATCTATCAAAACAAGCAAGCAAACAAATAAGAGAAAAAAGAAAAAAAATGAAAAATTCAAAGTCAATAGGTAGGAAGAATTATGGAAAATAAAAAAGGCAGACACTGAGATAGAAGGAAGCCCTAGATTATTCCAGTCTTTAATCCAGGTTTTCTTTAGGCATCTTCATCCTGTCAGTTCTGGAAAACAGTATCCCAAGGAACTAACTTTTTTCCTGTGCTTTTTGGGTTTTTGTGTGTGATCCTTGACTTTGCAGAAAAACCTGCAGATCTTAGAGAGAATGCTAAAAGATGTCGTGTTACTTTTCCCATGCATGAGAACCATCCACTTTTTGTGAATGGATCCTTTGATCATCTCCTTTGGTACAATGACACTCTGCAACTGTTAGGTATTTGATCCACTAACAAAAAATCTGTTTCGAGGTTCTGGGGATTTTCTAGAATCAATCTAATTCTTTTAAAGACATTTGAAATAATAATTTATGGTCGAAATGCAGTTGGGAAGTTTAGATTTTTCTTCTTTGACTCCTTTATCATTGATATTGGAGATAATTTTAATTCAGTACAAACTTGTTTCTGTGCTTTGCAGCCCAAAGATGATGCACTTTTCCTGAACGAGACGTAGTCATATCCAGTATGTGATAGTTATTGCCAAGTCTTTTGCTCTATTACAGCTATAACTCTACTATGGATAGGAGAAAAAGTCTCTGGTAGTAGTATTTACAAGGACCTCTTCCAGGTCCTTTTCTAACTTCTGGGTTTATTTTGTTTGCCTGGTGCTTGAAGGTCTACATGTAATGATTACTTATTTGTCTAATTAGGGAACGATAATTTGGTCCTTGCTGAATGAAGGGCAATGGGCAAACCTGCATATGGTTGCAATGGAGTTGTAAGAGAAGCCAGACTTTCCTTTGCACATGAGCTGAGTTTACCATGCAGTTGCTTAGCTCGACATTTAAGTCTGTCCTAACAGATGGAGAGGTTTTTTGTTTGCTAGTCCGTGGTGTTGATCTGCAGTGTGTTGCCGTGACACACTCATAGCTGTTACGTGGTGAGGACCAGGGATATCTGCTACTCCTAGACCTTCTCCGCTGTGATGTCTCTACTAGAGCATGAGCTTCTGGGGCCTCAGCAGTCAGCCAGGATGCTCCGGGGTTTACCAAATTTCATTTAGTGAAAGGACCCGAGTGGTTCGGAGGGTTTAATTCTCTCCCTTGCTTCAAAGTCGTCAGTGGACACTTGTCTGCTGTGAGGAGACCTTTCATGGGTGAGGACAGCACTCCTGTTGATAGCCTGTGTAAAGTGATTGTCCACCTCTGAAACTACTTCTGAAAAAAAGAAGTGTTTATTTTTGTTTATTGGGGTTTTTTTGGGTTTTTTTTGTTTTTTTTTTTTGCGGGGGGGTGGGGGGTTGGGGAGAGGGTGACAACAACATGGAAATGGCCAGGTGAGAGAAGAAGTGCTCAGCTTGAATACTTTATTACTGCTGGAAGAAACTCCCCAGTGCCCTTCTTGGAGCTGCGTGCTCCCACCCTCCATGGTGTTCTCTCATCACAGGGACCTGCTGGACTTGCCAAGCTGGCAAAATGTGGAAGGGCAACTTTCTGCAACTTTATCAAACCAAATTTGCTTAGACAAAGGGTCAGGTCAGTACAAGAGGGGCAAGGCATTGTTAACGGGACAGGGACAGAGATGGAGTGGGAAGGTCCTTCCTTTTCAGGACTGAGTAGTTAAACAGGCTGAGCTATTCATCTGTGTTATCTAGGAGAAGGTGTAACCAAACCAAATTTTGCATTATGCACTGGTAGTATAACCAAAAGTTGTTTTTTCCTATGGACAAACTAGGTTTGATGGGTAAAACTCTGATTAACTTTAGACTTCATCTATACTTTGGCTCTCTGGGGAGAAAGCCCATGTACTATCAAGCATGAAAGATCCTGATTGGACCTCAAGGTACTATCTGTGACTGCATGACCATTAACATTGCCATGCAGCAGAGAAGAGATGCTGTTCAGCATTTGCTACATTATTTAAGTATAATTTAAAAGGCTGTGTGATATTTTTGTGACCTTATGCGTTCGTGACTAACTAGCCTCTCCAGCCCTTGACAGGTTACTCACCCTGCAAGGCAGCAGTTTGAGATATTAGCCATTGACTCCTTAATTGTACCTCTCTTATCCTTTCACCCTTACAGCCTCTGTGTCTGCCCTGCAGCTGGAAAGATGGAGAGATTTTTCTGAGGCTGTAGCTGTGCTAAACATACAGGTAGACATTTTTGTATACTAATGCAAGCTGATGCTGTGAGCTGTAACATCCAAAGTCGGAGGAAAATGTAGCCTTTGTGGCGTTCCTAAGTCAAGGAGCAAGAAGGCGCTTTTTTTCTTCTTCCCCTTTTTTTTTTTTCACTGTTAAACTGCTCTTGGAAATCAAAACACGCTGTTGATATTTTGGGAAACGGTTCATTAAAAATGAATTCAGTGACCATAAATCAAGTTTTGCACAAGAATTCGGCTGTGTATAGGTTTGCTGAATCCACATGATAAACAGTTACAAGACACAAGATTGCTACAGAAGGATATGTGGTTGGGGTACAGGGGAGTGTGGACAACTGCACAAGAAAATCAATTATGGGCAGTGTACACCCCTTTTATTCTCACTCATAAGGTCAGTACACATGTTCACAGTGAGCATTACACAGGGCTGTATTTATTAAGACACACAATTATTTCATTTGGCTGGTCTCTGCAGCAAAACCACAATGCCACCACAGAAGAGACGGGCCCAATCATGCTCACCTCAGCTGCCCTTTCAGCCACCACAAGCCCTGCTTCCCCTGAACAAAAAGGCAAAAATGTTGTTGTTTGCACAGCCTAAAAACAGATTGTGCCTTAGGAAAATAGCCAGAGGAAAAAACTACTTCAGAAATACTGAGAAAAGGCTAAAAGATGTTACGCAGCCCTCAGCTATGCACTCCTTGTAGAAAAGATTCTTGTTTGAAAGCTACGTGTAGATCCATAGTATGTTTATAGAATTATTGCTGTTTGAAATTTAATTCTCCTGTGCATGTTGTCATATCTGGGGATTTTATTTTACATAGGCTATGGCTGCTGTAGGTAGCAGGATGTTGGTACTGTAATTATGGTCAATGCTGCATCATTTCAGTCAATAGACTGTGGTGCTGCTTAGGCATGCTGAGAGGATTAAGAGACAAATGTCATAGATTATCTGTTACAAGAGGGCTGGTTTGAAAAACACATGGAACAGTAGGATTTTAGCAGCAGAATTTCTCCTAACCACTCCTTTCCTTTGCACTTACCCATCCTTCTTTTCTGCCTGTGTTTCTCCACATTTCTTCTTTCCTGTCTCACATTTCTTCTCCCCTTACTTCATTTCAGCTACATAATTACTCTTTTTTCTTCATCAACTCTCCTTTTTTTTCCCTATTTATCTCCTCTGTTTCATTTTCAGAGGTAGGATGCTGGACAACAGGTAAACCTAGACCATTCTTGGAGACCCTCTTCAGATATTTGCTCCAGAGCTAGATACCTCAACTTCGGAGGTCATCCAGTTGATGGGTGACCTCAGAAAGGCAACACCAATATGTTCACTGCAGATGGCATGCTGAATGTAACTCACCATGCTTGGAGGTGTGGTGTACCTTTTATTTTGGCTCCATCTAGGTCTACAGCTCCATCTTCATAGAGACAGTGAGTATGGTCATGAAAAGTGTCTTTAAGACAGTGTAGTCCCATAGCCAGTAATAGACCTGATTCTGCAACTTTGTGCATGTACATAAGATTGCTCCAGACTGTAGCTCAGCTAACCTGAACAGCAGTTCAAAAGATTTAGACTATAAGGCCTTGAAGCAGCAGTTCTTATCAAATCTGACTTTTGTTGAAACACATTTCTGCATTTTAAAAATATTTAGCCTTCATAATAAATCTCTGTTTAAAGTTCTGCTAAACTCCCCTTTCTGCCTTTCATTCTAATAATAAATAAATTGTTTGCCTAACATTTGGGGACATGTTTATTTTTTTCCATTGCAGAAGAAATTCTCATGGAAAACACATTAGCAGCCTTGGAACAAAAGGCGCAGAATGGGGAATTTCCCAGTGCATTCCACCGCCTGATTGTTCTGCTCCGTGTTGAGAACCAGTTGGTGTGCTCATTTATAACTACATGTTTTTGTAGACAGTCATCGGGCTGCTGAGTGGAAAACACAACAAGAGCTTGCATGAGCAAAGAGCATCTTGAGAAGATCTGAGCTGAGCGGTTGGATTGCACGCCTGCTTAGCGGTCCCTGTGCAGATCCAGTATACCTCAAAAGCACTGAAAGGTGGGATACGTGCCCCTGCGGCAGGTATTTTCTCATTACAGCCTAGCACAGGAAGGCATGGGGCAATTATTTTCTGAGACACAGTAATCCCTGCATTTATTAGGTTATTTGACTGGGATGTCAAAGTACATGATTTTTAGGACTTCACATAACTAGTAGGAAAAGAGACCCTAGGTTTCATTTAGAAGCAGATGGAGAGACCCATCCTAGCATGAGAGCAGCGGTTCCTTTCTGGCTGCCGCAATAAGAGCTCCCAGACCTGTGTTAGTTTATACTTAACTACTTTTGCCAAGTCAGAAAGCCACCAGAGGTTAGGTGACTGAGAGGTGGTGCCTCTCTGGTCCTTGTGGCAATTATTTCACCCTCATGTCTCTTTATGGAGATGGACAGTGTATAATGATGGTAGGGATGTCAGAAGCAGCACAAGTGCTGAGTGAATCAGGTACTGAGCTTGCCAGCTTCTGAGCCATTATTCTATGGGATCAGTTGTTGTGAGCAGTTTATGCCAACAAACAGGTTCGGTACATCTAAAGTCTCAGTGATGTGGATATAGTCATGCACACTATCATCTCCGGAGGTTTCTGTAGAAAAAATGCAGTTATTCCTTCTGGAAAGCTGGTTAGGATGACTCTGTAAATACCTACGGAGAGCTTTCTGCACCCTGTGTCCTCTGGCAACGTTACCTCTCAGAGGGGGAAAGCATGAGCTGCAGTCATTTTAGTCACCTCTTTTTTTGGCACTGCTGGTGTATGAATTCTTCGTTGTGTGTTATCTTCTCCCTGTGATCCTGTGTACGTTCAGTGCCGTAACGCTCCAATGTATGCAGCAGTTTGTCTTCCCACCCCGGCGGCGTGTGACGGTTGTCACCTCCCCGTAGACTGGGAGCCTCTGCGTGCGAACACGTTCCCGCAGCCCTGTGAGTCAACTTCTGGTGATGCTTCCTGAGGCAGAGATGGAGTCAACGTTACGAGCGTGAAGGAGCATGACCGGCTCCTGACGACTCTCCATCAGGACCGTATGCAGCGATTACACCCGGCTAGGTGGGCGCGGGGGGTGCGAGGATCTCCAGTAGCAGCACTGGGGCAGGTGTCCATCTGTCAAGAGGCATTTGCAGGAGCAGAGCCACAGCAAGCAATTATGTTTATATTGCAGAATAAACACGTTCTGAATGCTGATGAATGAACAAAACAGCTGAATTTGGAAACGTGGCTACTATACCCCTTCAGTAATTAATTTTCTCGTACGCCCCGTGCCAAGTTCCCAGACACAAGGAGAGCTTTCTGACCACTGCAAGGTGTGGCTGGACTGTAACGCTCTGGGCCACAAATTTTCTTGCCCATGTAACGCCCTTTAAACGAAGCTTGCCCTAGCAGTTCAGCAGTGCTTTCTGCACAGAAAATGTGCTGCAAAGCAGAGGGATGAGTATGAAACCTTCATTGCTCAGATGATTAGAGAAGACTTCATGCACTGCCTGAGTCCTTTGCCCTGTGACTAACTTCATTTGGCACATAATAGGGTGGAAAGCTAAAACTCAGACCCTGCAGTCAGCCAGGTGGTAAATTATCACCTTCCCACATTATGCTAACTTTGTTTGCTTTCCGTGAGCGAATTAGAATAGGGTCATAGGAAACCAGGCTGCACGGAGAAGTCCAATGAAAAATAGAAGCGGGGTGTTTTTCACCCAGGAAAGAAAGTTGGAAAGAGTTAAGGACACAAAGGCAGGCTGGAGAGACATGGTGTTTTGGCAGCAGAACAGCTTAGCTCTGTGTGTGCACGGGACCAGAGATGCAGGTTTGAAAAAACAAGCTGCCAGGGGGGTATTTCTTTGGCGAGGTCTCCAGGCCAAATCTTTGGCCACAAAGCAGCACTACCAAAAGTGACCTTAAAGCTTAAGAAGGCATCTCCTGTGACTCAGAGACATTTCAGCTTGGTGTGGCCAGCTCTGTCAGTTCTTCTGACAGGCTCTAAATGCACGGGGTGAAATGCCTGAGAGCATAAAGGAGACACCTTTTAGCAGGGAAGGAGCCTGACAGAGGTTTGATGGGAAAGGTCTGAAGTTCAATACATGCTCTGATGTCTGAGTGGTGCGCTCCTCAGGGGTCCAAACCTGCTGGTGTAAAGTAGAACATCTTTATAGCAGCTCTAATTTGTGCTGATGGCTGAGTTGGCCTCCAGCCAACGCAAAGTTGGGGCAAGCAGAAGGAAGGCTTGCAATCACCTCTTCCTCTCCACCAGAGCCGTCGCTGTGCCGAGCATAAGCTTGGCTCAGTGTGGGACTGTGTCACTGAATGCTTCATAACAGAATGCATCGGGTCCAAAGCATGCATTCTGGTCTATCAGATAAGCAATATGCCTTTTTAAAATTGTCACCGGCACCTTTATACATGCCAATTCTGGTGATAATTGCTGAATTTCTACATTTAGAGGAAGCAAGTGCTTCATTAATATCACAATGTGCTATTGTTTATTGCACGTGTTCTGTTCCTTCTAAATATAGAATTTAGGTAATTATCACTGTGGCTATTTATTTACTCATTACAGTTCAAATGTAGATACATAAGATCTTGCAGTAATATTTATTTTTAAAAGTTTGGAATCTCTGAAAAATCTCTCCCTTAGATGGGTTCAGCTCTTAGCTTCCTATAAAAATTTCATATCGCATTTTTGGATGGCCATCTGGTTTGTTGAAGCCTGGAAAATCTGCCTTACACCAACGCAGAAATTTTGCTTAACAAAAAAAAAAAACCACCCAACCCTCAAAGAAATCAAAGGGCTTTTTGCTGCATTCATAGCAATTAAAATAACTTTGTATCTATCTTTTGTTAGTCTTTAGTACTGACGGATTGCAGGCATTTCACAAAATTAACGTATAGAATATAGTCCAGAAGATACTTATATTTTTCCTCTGTTGTATTAGTAGTGAGAATACACTTGCTTTTTGTCTAAAATACTAAGGAAACTTGGACTTGGTCTACCACAAGCTTCAGTTGCCCTTTGGAAGACATGCCAGCCATATCTGTAATTGCAAGATCTGGCTGGTCAGAAGTTGACTAGAAAGGCAAGAGGGTCCTGAAATTTGAGGTTCGGACTACCTATAAATTGTGCTTTATTCTTGCAGCACACAGTGTTGGGCTTTTCTAACAACAACTCAGCTCTTGTTCTAACTGAGCATGTCTTGCAACATGCTGTTGCAAGAGAAAATGGTGGATAAAACCCACTGTGTGTAAAGCTCCAGAACCGTGTTGCTGTGCTGAAATTTCCCTGTGAGTCCCATTTGGCTGAGTCCTGGATGATTGCAAAGGTGTTGGCAAGTAAACGTGAAGAATGACAGATGACAATGCAACCTGGGGGTGTTCGTGTCTCTGTCTCCTATGGGTAAAGCACAGCTGTTTGTATTACTAAGGTGTTTGGGGCTCTAGTTGTAGGATGGCATCTCCTTGCGTTAGACTGTGCAAACGCGGAAAAAAGTTCTTGCTGCAAAGAGATTGTACTTGGTCATCTATTTTAAAAATGCCCATGTCCAGTGGGGAGCTGTGAGAATAAACATGAGAGGCTGTGGCATCTTTAGACATGATGCTCCTCATAGGTTAAATAAGAAACATCATGGTCAGCCTCTGAACTGTGCTTGCTGTTGAATGCAGAGGTCCTGAACAGCAGCATATTGGCAGTGGTGTCTTGTTTGTACCTCTGAAAATCTGTGAAAATTAGTGTCAGATTTTTGTGCAGAAGGTACCATTTAATACATATATCACAAAGGAAAAGCAAGACAGCGGAAAGAAAGCCAGAACACATCTTTTTGGAGAGCCTGTCTGAAGTACAGCCCTTAGTAATTTTCCACTTCTGGTGATAGATCACTGTCTTCACTTTTTGGGCAGGTATAATAATAATTAATTGCAGTCAATTATTTATATAGCTCCAGAGGATTGCAAAGACTTTCTTGCAAAAATTACAGGTCAATGGCCCAAGGAGCATTAAGATCCACACCAGCATTAGCGTAGAAGGGATTACACTGAGCAACGGGTGGAGGGGAAATCTGTGGGTTCTTGGAGAAAAAGTTTACGGTAGTCTCAAAAGAAATTTGAAAGCAATGCACAAATAAGTGTTAATTGTGTTTTAAAAATACATTTTCTTTGTTGATACTTTCAGCAGGTTTGTGCTGATTAATTTTTTTTTTTTTTTTTTTTTTTTTTTTTTGCTGCTGTACTAACTGATCAGGTCATCAGACTATTACAAGGTATGTTGTGTTTTTGTTCTTTTTTCTTCTTGTTTTTAGTCCTGAAATGATGTTCTATTCTCCATATATTTATTTATTGTTTTAGGTACATACAGAGAAATAAGCATTCCTGTGAGGCATTGCCTGTTCATGCTGTGGTAGTGTGTTTTGCCTTTCTTTGATGTATGGCATTTAAATTGTTTGCTCACCTTTCTTTTCCCTCCTGCCAACCTCCCATTACCATGAGCTTGTCCTACATTTGTTGGAACATGCTCAATTAGAAACCTTCCTGCTCTTTTATTCTCTGTTCTGTACAATTTCATGTGGATTTTCAGTGTTTCTTTCGCATATCCCTTCTTGTGGTGGCATTATCAGCACTTTTCTGGTTCCTCAAAATTGCAGAAAACCCAGTCATTCTTGGTATAAAAAAGAGTGTGTACATACTGGAAATTATTTTTTTTTCTTCCTAAATTCCTTTCTCTTCAGTTTTACAAGAGAAGATAAAGTTTTTAATTTCAGGTTTCAAATTTAATAAATAGTTTGGGAGCAGGTTTTTTCCACACTAGTTATAAGGTAGCCAACTCTCCAGCTAGAGAAGAGGCACTAAGAGACACATTAATTGTTGTAGATGTACATCGTGAACATAGTGAGGCTTTTGACAGTTCCTTACAATTGATCTGCACTAAAACACCAGTCAGAAAGTAAAAATCTATTTGCAAAATGACACTCAAAGTGGTTATCAACAGATAACTGTCAAAATTAATTTCTGTAAGGATCACTCTTAATCTGGTACTAACAAAAACTCTGACATCCTGGATGACCACATGTTGTGTTCATTAGCTTTGTGCATGGCATGGGAGGGTGGAGGAGTACTGAAGGCTGGGGTTCAGAAGTGAAAAAAAGTCTCAGCAAATTTTCAATGCCAAGACTCTTGTTGATGCAATTCAAGAAGAAAAAGTGCAAATACCTATGTTAGGCAAGACTAAATATCCGCACATGCCTTCTATCTGGAGAGAATAAGATACAGGTTTGTGGAGTCAGTCACAGTTGGAATAAGTTGCCTGCATTATCCTGTTATTAAAAAGGCAAATCTATACTGAAACAACGCTTGTCTGTAAGAGACGAGGAACCCATTCTATTCTGGCTGATGAAATCATAGTTGAAGGAAAGTCCAATTATTTGTGCCTTCCTCCAAGAAAGTCTGGATTCATGGCTGTTTGCAGAGAGAGTGATTGGAGATCCAGAAAATATGACCTGCTAGAAAAGACTGAATGAGTTGGGCTTGTGCAGTTTAGAAGGAGATTATGGTGGCAAAGGGTTTAATAAGACACTAGTTTTGCAGTGAGAAAGGTGACAAGTTTTCCCTGCGCCTAATGAGTAGGTCAAAAAAATAAATATTTAAATTGCATCAAGAATATCTGTTTGCTAGTGCTGGGACAGTAAAAAAGAGAAATACTGGAAAACATGTCATGATCTTTCCAGGCAGCGTCCTTCATCAAAGACCTTTAGATGTGAAATGTGGCACAAGTGCCAGGTGTGAGGAGGGAGAATTGGGCTTGTCCTGGTGCAGGAGGATTGAGACGCCACAGCTCCTACTGCTATTACATTTCTAATAGAGAAACTACATAGCTGTCACTTACTGACTTGACACTGCCATATTTAGATGTTTTAAATTCAACCTATATTTTTCAAGCTATATTTTTCCTACTGGCTGGTTGAAGATGCCTCCACAGCATGTGTCTTAATGCACTCTGAATTGTACCTCAGGGGACTTTAGAGAGACCGAATAGATCAGAGTGTGTAGTCAACGCGATTGGTCTGTTGAAGCATTTTCCTGAGGGCCTCTCAACATTCAAACCTCTTTCTTGGGTGTAAGTGAAATTCACCTACACAGTGAATTTCACCTAAACATTTTACAGTTGAATAAATTATTCTGCTGTGACTAAAGTAGAATAGCTTTAACATGTGGGTACAAATTCTGGCAGCAAATTGAATTATCTTAGATTAACATCAGTTGAAATAATAAGTTGGAAAATCTAGAAAAGTTTAGAGGAGTGGTGGTCTTATAAACAATGTTCAAAATCTAGATGTTCATTGGGAAAGTTTCACCTTTGTTACTGGCTGTTTTTTCTTCAGTTAAAGATTTTTGTCGCTCAACGTTCTTTAAACTGAAAGTCTGTTTTAGACCTAAAAAGCTGGATTTACATGGGCTTTTTAAAGGAAAAGCATTCATAAAAAATTAAATGTAAATAGATGCTTAAACTTGAAAGTTGGAAATCTTGAACAGTGGTATTTATGATTTTGCCAGTTTGCTTCCTTTTCCTTATATCAAATTTATTTTCAACACCTGCCAGGCTTTGCCCTTTGCTATTGTAATTATTACCCTGGAAGTCTACATTTTAAAGAAGATTTAAAACTAAGATCATTGGGTCTCAATCACCTATTAAAGATTAAAATAAAGACAAGTTTTTAGTGAACAGTGTTAAAGATGAACAAATACTTTCAGTCTGCTCAAGTGTGTCTTTCCTAGCTTCTCTCCAGTATCAAACAAGGTTCTGTCATCTGTAGGATTAAATTAAACTTCTGCAAATGCTTGCCTTCAAATAATACATGCCGTTGGTTTTGGGATAAGGTTATGCAAGGAAATGCACCCCGTCAGGTTAGAAATTCTGATTTTTCTGACTTTTTTTTCCCACTGATAGGTCACTGGAATAAAAAATGCTTTGTTAACATGAAAACAAATGCCAGAGCTTTCAGAATGGGAGTATTAGGGGTTTGGCTGACAATTTGACAGTAAATATTTTTCCTTTTCCAGACTGAACAAATTTAGTATGTGTTAATTGAGATCAATACTATTCTATTTACAGAACAAATATTGGAGTATAACTATACTTTTAGGTTTTACATGGATATACTTAATATATTACTACTTTTTTTTTTTTTTTAATCTTCATGAATATTGGGACTAAGTTTAGTGTTGGTGGAATATTTCAGGACAGAATCTTAGACTTTGCTTCTCATATTTTTTTAATAGCTAGTAGTAAGAATAAAATGACAGTATTTGAATGTGGTAGCCTCATTTAATACATAATCTGTTGTTAACAGGCACAAGGATTATTATCCTTACAGACCCATTCTCACATAGAGGCACAGCCTCCATCTCAGTTTTAAATTACCAGTTCGTAGAGCTGGCTGATAGTTTAGTAGGAAACTGCTTAGGTGATGCTAGATAGTATGAACATTCTTTATTCTCTGTTGTGTTCGTAAATGAAGTGCCATTAGTATTTAGGATTAGTAAATTCAGGAGGCAGCATCTACTTAGGGTGTTTGCTCCCAAGGTACAGCACTATTACAGCTCAGGATATTTACACACAAGTTTATTCTGGACTGGGTTAAATTAGCAACTTTGTTTACAAAAATACCATCCCTCTCTGATCAAGTGAAAGTACATGCCAAATCACAAGTGTATCTTAGTCTTTCATGTTGACCTTACTGAGGCTTCAAAATTAATCCAGGAAGCATATGGTATTTTTGTTCTTTTAAATAGCCTTTTACCAGCACTCCTCCACACAAAATGTTCCCACACTTACAGGTAATAGAGCCTTAAAAATTAGTCCTTAAAAGTACAGTAATATCATGGTGGGGGGAAGGGGTGGGGAGGAGGGAACTGCTAGACTAGGATTGGAGACCTTCGTTTTGTTCTTGGCTCTACCACTGAATTGCTACACCACTTATCCGTCATATTTGGTCTCTCCGTGCTGCAAACCTTTCAGATGGCTTTTTTTTCTGTAGCACCTAACACAGTGGTCCTGTAACCTCAGCAAGAATGCATTTGACAAATTACGTGGCACCTTCTCTCCTTGGATCTGCAAACCCACTCAAAGCGAAGTTCCATTTACCATGGGCGCTGGTACCAGAACTGGGTCACAAGCACTCAGAACTGCTTTATCTTCTGAGGCATTTCTCATGGTCTTCCGATGCCCAGATTTAGCACAATTTATAAGTTTAAATGCATCAGATCTACTTCGTGGAACAGTACATTGCAATGAATTTTTCAGGAGAAAGCAGTTCATGTTTAAACTGCTGCAATCTGTATATTTGAATTCAAAATGCAATATTCTTTTTTTTTTTTGTTTTTTTTTTTTGTTCAAAGATAAAGTCCTAACTTTGCTGATATGAAAAATACCTTGGTACAAAAAATCAAGTTCTTCCCTTTGGAAACAATGTAGTAGAAACACGAATTCTAGCTTATCTCCTTATTTTATTTTGGCCTGTTTGTTTCCCCTTCTTTTCATTTGATTGCATTTGACCCTTATTTTCATCTGATAAAAACTGTCGAATGCTTCAGAACTGGCACTCAGAAGCAAAAACTAATCCTCAGGGATGGAAGGCTTTCTGTCGCGATGCACAATCTGCTTCATGCCACTAATGACAATATAAGACTATTAGAAGTGAACTGAATAGATGAAGAATAGTCTTTGCATTAGGGTAAGGAGACTGTCACTCTGCTGGCAGCCCTGCAGAGCATCACACATCAAAGCTACCACACTGAGCTAATACCGCACTTATCCCGCAGCTATTCCAATGTCCCATATGCACTCGCTGTGTGTAGGGTGGACGTGTGTGCACGAGGGGAGCTGACAACGTGTGAGAAGGAACTGCAGGAGATAAAACGAATGTAACTTTTATCTCTGCTTTTTTGAAATTAAAAAAACCTTGTAACAACAGCATACAAAGTCTTCGCTTTGTTGTTGTTGCCATTAAGTAATTAAAAATGGAAAGGAAATTTAGTTTTTTAATATGTTTAAGAAGAAATCAAGGAGAAAGTAGTTGAAAAAGTAGGAATGGTGTCCTAAGCAGCTGTCTCAAAACCAGGTAGTATTGTTCTTTGGGTGATGGTGACTGCTGAAAGCCAAGGTGTTTTCTGAGCTACTGTAGTTTTTTTTTTCCCCCTAGATCACAAAGAAATAATGATTTTGCTTGTATTTTGTCACTACATACAGCAAGGATGGATTGGTAAAAGAATCCAGATAAAAAGAGAAGAAAAGACTGAATATGCAATAGTCGTGATACTGATAGCAACTTGGTAAACTCTTTAGTCCGACTTGTAAAGTATGTGTAACTTGAATATTTTGGATGCAAAACACATGTGGATGTGTGTGGTGAGGATCTAGGAGACGTGTGGAACTGCTGCTGCGGTGTGTGCCCCGTTTCTCAGAGGGTGGGATGTCCTTACAGGCTCACTTACAACCAAAATTCAGCCCCTGCTCAAGTGTCAGGCTTCAGTGCATGCGAAGATGTCTGTGCAGTTCCCATATGCTCTTGCAGGTTTTAAAATCCTAGGATTAATTTTTTTTTTAAAAATTTGCCCATTATAAGTTATATCTCAGATCTAAGATTTTTTTTTTCTCAAGCAATGCGGTATGGCTGGTTTATTTTTAAACCCTCAAATAGCTGGAAAAAAAACCAAGGACAGCCAGAATAAATTCATATAATCTAGATTTCTAATTTTACCCTTTACCTTAAAGGAAATAGTTTAAAGACAACCAATACCTGGGCTTGAACACATATAATGGGTGACTTTTTTTTTTTTGCGATAGGAAATCTGTGAGTGAATTTAAGAGTTTTACAGACAGGGTTAATTAGGTTAAACCCAACTAAAATGGTGCAATGCTGGCCTTTGAGAAAAATCAGCCTCTCCCTGTTCTCCATGACAAGCTGAAAAATCTTTGTGTAGGTTTTTTGTTCCTCTTAATAGTTGTGTAAGGAAGCATGAATTTTATTTTTTTTTTTTAAATAAAACCAGCACAAGCCTTCCAAGTAAATAAAACTTTTTTTTCCCTTTTCTACCCAAAATTTTTAATACTGGTTTATAACCGGGACTCCAATGAAATCAACCCTCAGTGACATCCTATGCATTTCCAGCAGTTTCAGGCAGTGCTCTCCCATCTCTTG
The DNA here is from genome assembly GCF_031877795.1 of Strix aluco. Classification (NCBI taxonomy): domain Eukaryota; kingdom Metazoa; phylum Chordata; class Aves; order Strigiformes; family Strigidae; genus Strix; species Strix aluco. The sequence goes on from NC_133971.1 coordinate 3,650,294, forward strand.
TTGATTTCTGTTTGCATTGTCCTGATGGCTGAGCCTCATTATACCCAATTACTCAACTCCTGATCAAGACCAGGTTGTGATCCTCCTGTGACAAGGCTGCAGCTGGCCCAGACATCGATGTTACCAGGACTGTAGAGACTCTGCTGCTGGTCTCAGCACATTGTGGTGTATTATTTCAGGGTGTTGAAGCTGGCTAACAGAAGACAGTGTGATGAAGATGCTTGTGACATTGCCAGCACTGAGACACATTCGGTTCCTGCCCCTGCAGCCCTTTCTTTTCCTTCTCTGCTGTTCTGCACAGCCATTTGGTCTGGTCCCCTGTGGTGAAGACATGTCACGTCTCTTTTAACTCCTACCAACCTGCGCCTTGAAAGTCACAAACTCTTCTTCCTGTTCACAGCTTTAATGCCATAGCTCCCTATTTGCAGCTGAAAAGCATTTATGGTGAGTTTATACTTGGCTTTGTATTAATACTGTCTACTAACATTAAGAGATTTTCTTCTTCACTGGTGCTCATTCTTTGTAATTAGACACAGCAGTCGCACCACATATCTGCCTTTTTATCAGGCTAAGCAAGGCATCTTCTGGTCTCCCCTACACAGTAGACTTCTCATAGTGTCTATCTACGTGCTCTGCACCTATTTTAGCTGAAATTGAACTGCTTTGGACAGGAAGAATAAAACTGAGCAGTCTTTCTCCCCTTTTTCATACTTTTATCATTCCTTCCTCTGACTCTTTCCCTCCTTTTCCTTACCTTATTCTGTCTTTGTCTCCTCAAACTTTGCCTTCCACTAAAGCTAAAGCAGCTTCTAGGTTTTAGGTTTCACGTGACAGCAGTGATAAAAAGTCTCAGATGAGAAGGGCCAGAGGAACAGCTCTGTGCTGTTTCATATCTGTCACTGAGATGCCCCAGTGCTACACCTGACTGCACAGGTACTGTTTCTCACCAGGCAAATAAAACATGCACGGTAAGGGGAAAATATTGGTAGCTCCCTGTGCTCACTCCCATGGATTCGAAATCACAGCTGGGCTGTCCTTAGCCTCTGCTCCTTTTCTGATACGGAATAAAAGTTGGTTCAAACGGATTATACAACTTTTGATTCAGCCTTTTAACTATTGAATTAAAGCTAAAGAGCCTGCCAAGGGAGGCGGGGAAGCCAGATTGGAGGGGGAGGAGGTGAGAGGTGGGAGAGGGGGAAGCAGGGAGAGGAGTGTGGAAAGTCTTAAAGCCAAGAAACTTGAAGAAATGGGGGGGGGGGGGGGGGGGGGAGTTAGTAAAAGAAGTAAGAGTTATTTTCAGATCATTCTTTCTGTAGTTGGCATCATTTTTAATTAGAAACTATTTTTTTGGTATACACTGGAGATAATTAGTTAATGAGCCATTGTTTTAGCCTCCCCCCCCCACCCGCCCAAAGCCCCCCGCAACATCGAAGGGACCGTTTCCAAATCACGGCAGCGTTGTAGGGTACGGTCTGTTGGAGTAACAACCCTTCTTCTACAGGCGAAGTGCATTGCTCTCGGCAGCATCCGGCCTCTGGCATCATCTCTGATAACCCGCCTGAAGCTTAGTGATAGCCTGGCACGACATATGTACTCTCATGTCATCTCATGTGGAGACATATTCATTCCTGCTGAGTGCATTTCTGGAGACAGTAGCTAGAGGTCCAGTTCTGCTGTCTAATATTAGATATAGAGAAAGCTTCCTAATGTTTTTGGCAGGCAAAGCCTGGCAAGAGCAATTCTGGCTCTCCCACTTCTCCACTCAAACCTCTTCAATAGTTTCTGTATCTGTTTGATTCATTTGGCTGTTAAATGAGTGAAGCGCTGGTGCAAGGCTCGAAGGTTTCTTTGTAACTGTTATCTTGAGTAGGCTCATTTGCTGGAGTCAGTTGGAGCATCGGTAAGCCATATATCCCAGCAGATGATCCAGCCCGCTGTATTAAATTGAGACTAAATAACACGTGTTATCAGTGTCTTCTAGCATGTGAGATCACAAATGAGTTTATATACATAATGGAATGGTTTACATTTCCACAGAAACATATTGCTGATTGAAAGAAGGTGGATAAGACTGAGCTGGGATGTTGCACACCATTTTAGTACAGGAAATGAAAACACTTCAATTCAACCATTCAATTAAACTAAAGAAAGAACTTAGGTGGGTGGAATATAGCTACTTACATTTGGCACAGTAGATGGGATAATACCCCTGATACTGTCATTTTAAGTGATTTTAAATATTGGGAATGACCAGGATATTCATTGGTGTATGGATTTTCTTAAGGTAAAAGCCAATTTGCTGATTGGTTTTTTAAGTCTTTTTAAAAGGAAAAAGTTTAGATTTGAGCTTTTTGTCTTAAAACGTTGGGCACTTCATATTGACGTTACAATTTGCAAAAACATGGTGATGTTTGATAGGAGAGTATTAGAAAAGCAAATCAGATTAGTTTGTTTATTTATAGGAATTTAGAGGCCTGGGGGCCAAATGTAACTAATAACCATTGCACTCTACTGGTAGTAGGGGAAAGGAATCAGCCTTCTTGGTAAAATGATGTTGATGAAGGAAAAGTCTCTGTGAAGGGGTTGTGGGAAAACCATTTCCACCTCTAATATAACACTACTATTTAATGTAGTCACAAGTTGTAGTAATACTATTTCTATTAAGTATTGCTCTACTATGAACCATAGATTAAAGTAAAACAGGCTCTTCCCAGAAAAAAAAAAAAAAAAACACCAACGTGCTTTCATACCACTGCATTTACCTATGTGCTGTTTTGGTTCCAGTTTGTACTGGAAGTCATATGCCTAAAAGAGGGAACTTGTTTTGTGAGAATGGGTCATTAAGGCTGTGAGAGAGCTCTTACCACTTCCAGCTTCAGTATGCAAGCTTCTCTGGCTCCCCACAGCACTTTTGTCTAATGAAATGAAACTTTTCGTTATTACAAGCCTAAGGGAACCATAGCCTGTTTCAGGAAAATTCCTTGTATATTTGGTTCAGCATATTCATGTGTGACGGTGAACATGTTGCCCTCCCCTGCTTTGTCTCCAGTGTGGTTGCTTTTCACATTGTGCAACGTGTATTTCATTACACATTTTCAGAAGCCAAGATTAGAACAATTGCCAACTTTTAATTCACAGGAATCCTCTACTGAAACCTAACATATTTAGAAAAAAAGGCAGATTTGGTCAATAGTACCTTTACACCTTGTTAGATAAAAAAAGAAGCTGAGGCAAACATTTTTCCTTTTTTAATTCTTATTTTAATGAACGCACTCAGTAGGAAGGTCTACTGAACAAGGCATAGGTTTATGATTGAGTGGAAATAACCAGTGCAAAATCCTCGTGAAGCGGAACGTGCTTCTCTCAGTCATGCAGAGTTTAGTCCCATATTGCTCCTGGTAAACACTGTAAAGGTGGAAGGATAAGGATAGCTAAAGGATTTCTCCATTAGCTTTCCTGATGTTCATTTGATCAATAACCCTGTCTTGCTGACCTGTTTCAGAGCAGACTGTTGATGTCTGCTTGCTGCCTGCTGATGTCTGCTTGTTCCTATATCCTGTTTTGAGAGCAGCACAGGGATGAAGGAGCTGTTTTCTGTATGTTTCAATACTGCTAATAATGAGCTGCTCTAACTGCATCTTCTAGATGTTTAGATACTACTGGAAAATATGGCTTTTAATAAACAGGGCTCTCATGAAATGAAATGGTCACTTCCTTCACCTTCTCATCAAGTATTACACCTTACGTATTAAAAAAAACCCAAATGTAAAACTTAAAAATTGATCCTGCAGGTTACATGTGGTTGGGAGAGGTGGACCAGCTTTTGCATTTCTTCTCCACCATATATTTAAGTTCATTATTTGCAGTGAAGGCCTTCAACAAGAGGAAAGGCTGTGCAACCTTCTGAACTTGCTTGGTTTGGGCTAAAGTTGAGGTGTATAGTAATATTGAAACTTTTAAGAAATCCGTGGTATATAAATCAAAGTCATATTGACTTTTGGTTAAATTAGGTGCTTAAGGCCTAAATTCACAATTGAGACAAGAATCCTTACTGCCCAGGAATCAGGGAAACCTCACTTCCTATATGCATTTTTTACTAATTTCTTCTGGTTCTTTGAGTTCTTTTCAATGCAAGTAGATTGTGTCAGCAAATAATGAAAGCATGGTGAAAACACCTTTCTGTTTTATAATCTCAGCTTTGTAAAGATGTGTTTAGATGAAAAAAACCCCATCAAACAACCCTCCAAAAAAACAACCTGTGAAAATAACTTGTGGTAACAGGCGCAGGGACAAGGGAGGGGTACATAACAGTTTTTCAAACCGCATAAACTTATTATAGTTCAGAATACTGTTACGCATGTGATTAACAGCAGTCTGTCAGAGAGAAAGAAATAGCTATGGAAAAAAAACCTTATCCTGATTGTTATAGGAGGAACCTGGAATCAAAAGCACTCTGAGCATACACAAAGGCAACAACACAGCTTAAAATCCCTTTAGAGCATTCGTGATGAACTGGAAAGTGGGGGGACAGAGTGAGGAAGAGCTGCAATAATAATAATAATAATAATAATAATAATAATAATAATAATAATAATAATAATGAAAAGAACAAATAGTAGCCTTGGAAAGGGAAGGTGGTTTCTCTGAGATACTCGCCCCTCTCCAGCACAGGAGGTGCAGTGGGGCTGTGGTGCCTGTTGCAGCGTAGCTGCAGAGACTGATTCCTCCTGGCACGGTTCCTCTCACGGACAAATTTCTCCAGTATTGCGTGGGCGCATGGAATTGCAAGTGAAGGGAAGGAGAAGGAGAGGGAGGAATTTTACCCAGAGATATCTGAGAGATTTTACTTGTGTACAGGCTGTATGGTTGGGCCATCACTTTTTGAAGAAAGTGAGGCTTTTGGGACTGTCAAATATGTTGGTGCACTTCCTAACAGTCCCAGGTACGCTGTGGATTTACCATTCCTTTTTTCTGTACAGTGAAATGTATATGTGAACCAACTAGCTTACAGAAGCATGAAATAAATTTCAGCTATGGAAACTGAGTACTTAGACATGGTCATTTCTTTCTAAACATTAGGTTTCCACTCAGTGCCGGTGAGGAGCACCAGCTACAGCCTATCTAGTATAATAATGGTCAAAAGTCCAAACACAGGAATATTGAGCTTTTCAGCTGGGCTCCCTGTGACTTAGCTTTGCGTTCTCCATGTCTGCACAGATAGTGCTGACCCTGAGATCCATCAGTCATGTGGTAGTCGTACAAAATGGATGGTGCATAGGTGGATACAGCCTTTGATAGCTGGCAAGCCTTATACTGACAAGCCTTATACTGGGTGTATACTAGATGTATATAATGTAAGGTACTAGATATAATACTAGATTAACATCATGCATGCCTTAATGACTGTGGGCTTTCTGATTTTTTAATTTAAAATATTTTTTAGTTTGAAGATAGAGAGAAACACAAAAATTGTTGCCTTTCTTGATGAATACCACGAAGTCTGACAGCGGGTGCTTTACAGCCCAAATCACAGAGGGTTGCATATCATTTTTGGTCAGAGTTACATGTTTTGCTCACTTTAGTTGTAATGGTAGTCTTTAATAGAATTTAATCAACTGATTATAATCATTCTGGTAATATAAGACTGCATGAAGATATTACATTAAGATATGGCCATAACCACCCTAGGCATGAATCAAATCATTAACAGGCATCCAAATACTTAACCTGGTTTGTATGTTTTAGTAATATAAAAGAGGCTTTAATAGTATTGCAAATTATTTAGACCCACAAACAAAAAATCAGTCATTTCTAGTTAGTATATTTTATATATCATAAAGTGTATATATGAGGTAAATCCTTCTGGTTATTGGAATAATATAGACAGAAGTGTTATCTGAGATGAGATCGTGTGAAGCGCTACTCCAAATAGAGAAAGTATCAATATTGCCATGTACTGGTGATGGATTGGTATAAAATACCTGGGAAGGCTGAAATAACGTAAACATAACAAGCTGTTAGTTCTTTCCAAGAAACCCAGAAATGCCCCAGGTAAGAGCCTAGGGCAAGTTTGAGCCTTTTATGCTAGTTATGTGCTGAATGACTGCATTCGGCTGGCTAAGAACCTCTCATCCACTTAGATTTATAGCCAGTTTTGAAGGCTTATCTATGTGAACTTACAGTTTAACTTTATGCTTTAGCAGCATTCATTCATCACATGAAGGAAAAGCCTAACAACATGGGTCATTCGGAGTATCAATATATTATGAATTGACTGAAAATTAACAAAAACCAGAGCCCAGAACTTTCTGAAGGGAAACATTCAGCTCTGCTTCTCCCCTCTCCAGGCATTCAAATCTGGTGCATGTAAGCAAAGGTAGACTTGCTTCTTCATTTATTCCTATCACTGTGGACCAGAGTTAAGTCATCCACAGGCAATAAGGTCTGTACTGATATGTAATTTTGGCAAGAAAAGCATAGGGTGTGGTTTTTCCATTGCCCATACCTCACACAAATCTCACAGTTCAGAAATAAAACTCTGTGTCAGTGAAGCACACGGGAAAGAACCTTGGTCTTCAGAAAATGGATAGAAACTTTCCTGTGGCTATTACTACCAGGAACCAGCTCTTTTTCTTTTTTTTTTTTTTTTTTCTTTTTTCTTTTTTATTATTTTTTTATGGTTTTGGGGTGAGCTGTAGTATCTTTATAATCTTTAGAGAGTACACCATATAAAGCAACTTCTACTGTCAGGTGCTCCATATAAAGCCCTGCACTGCAGGTCACAAAAGGAAGGATATATAACGGGCTTTGTTTCATTGTTCAGATTTCCATCTGCATGTACAGCATGAGTGGGTGTAAATCATCACAAATTCTGGTTTGGTGCACAGTCTTGGAAAATCTACAGCTTTGTAAAAGGAACCTGCGAGTTGTTGACAGCCAGCTCTTTCTGGCACTTGATGGGGAAAAATCAAACAAAATCAAGACATTTGAGAGGATAGTGTAATATGGTAGAATAATCAGCTCCTCTCCTAGTGACTGCTTATCTTTTCTCTTAATAACTGGTGTGATTTGTCTTTATGTTGGGGCAAACTCATTGAGTTTGCACCAGGATGATGCAGCTGCTCATCAGCCATTGCTTTCATACAGCAACGCTAGGAACAAGCCAAAGTGAATGATAGCTTTAATTCCTTTATTCTGAAACCTGTGGATTCAGGGTAGGAAAAATCATTTATTGTCACAGCGGGTTTCACCTCTGGGCTCATGTTTTGGTTTAGATCACCAATGGATAAGTTTGTTGGTCCCTATCTACCCATAGAAACATGAATGCTTGGGATGGAAAAGTATTATTAGTACATGTTTATCACCCTTGCCAAAGCAAAATTTTCCCCTATAAATCCCTAGCAGACATTTGCTACAACAGCAAGCACCACATAACTTGGCACATTTAAGCTTCTGCTCCAGAGTACTCCAGATGTGAAGTACTGTATACGTTGTGCTTGTGAAAGAACATGCCCTGGTATTCTAGGGTTGTCTTTACAGAAATAAGACTTCCTTGAGCAAAAGCCTGCAGGATTGTGCCCTTGTGTTTTGAGGTTTGCTGTGTGGATGTGTGATAGGTTACATGATTTTGTACAAGTGTGGATCTGGTTAGTTTTATTAGTCTCTCCTTTTCATGAACGTCAAATTCAAAACAGAGATATAGGAGAAGAAATCCTCTGAAAATTCTTAAAGTAAGGCAACTTTTGTAGCGTGACCTGAAATACTAGCAAATATCCAAGGGACAGATTTTTTCTTCTTTATGTACTTTTTTTCTTGGTTTTCATAAATCAAGAACGACAGCAAGATAAATTGACAGGCTAACCACTGTTGTGTTTCTTTCCATCTCTCTCTTCTCTTCTGTATTAACTTGTTGGATTTTTTTTTCTTTTTTCTTTTTTTTTAATGATTTAATTATCTTTTCTTGTTTCTATATACCAGCTACACCACGCTGTCATTTTTCCTACAAGACCATTTTAGAAATGGGAGTATATTGTATGCATAACTAGCTACAGAAAATGATGTGATTAGGTGATTAATCACCATTCTTCACCTCAGGCCAAAATTCTGATGATTAAACCCTCCTCTTCAGCATGTAACTTCCGAAACTCAAATCTTTCTAGCCTGCTTTTTCAGAAGAGAAATTTTATAAGAGATTTCATTTTCTGGATGTGGTTGAGACAGAGAAAGACTTTTCAGTTCTGAGAAACACTCACTAAAATGTTTAAGCCTCTCTAACATTTATAAAGTAAGCATTCCCACACTTTCTGATCTGTGAAGATACGCGGGACTCTGGACAAGAGTAAAGACTGCTGCACAACACACAAAAGTCTACTGCAAAAAGGAATAGAGTTGGAGGTAAAGCTATTTAGTTTGACATGAAGTAATATAATAACTTCAGGAGAAGCAATTGATATAGCTTCACCATAAACTTGCCTGTTTCTGGATAGTTAAGAAGCTCATATGGGAAAACTCATTCAAGCTTCCTTAGGCAAAAAAGGAAATTTTAAGCTCCCTTTTCCACCTTTTTCTGTTGTATTATGAAAGACTGTTCATAAAATGATCTGCCACCTGCCATGCCCCTACTGTGCAAAGCAGGATAACAAGGGCTCTTTCAAAGAAGCTTGGAAAGACATCTTCAGGGACAAAATAGTCACCTCTTTGGTGACAGTGAAGTTTGCAAGTTTGGAAAAACTTGGCATCTATTTGATGCAGCTTTCAATTCAGCAATGACTCGGATGGCACCAACCCAGAGGGCACCATCTACATCAGCACTGTAATTCTGGTTTGTAGACCTTTCACTGATTCAAAGCATGTCTTAATGCACAGCAACAGTGCATTAGACAGTACCTTAGGAAAACTTAAAAGCAAGTCTTGCAAGACTTCCAGTTTTTAACATTTTTTCCAGTTCTTCTACACTTTCGCTTCTTTTGTTGTAAAGGTAATCACAGTTCCACATGTATTCTGTCTCAGTCGTAATTAAGAATTAAGCAACAAAACTTAGTACATCATACATTGCTTTGGGATTCAGTGTTTTTATGTGGAGGAGAAAGGTTCAATGCAGATATTTAGTATTCAGCAATCAATTATATTCTTAAATGGTATTACTTCATGCCATACCTGTAAAAACAACAGCAAGATTTTTTTAGTTGTTTTGTCTGTGTGTTTATTAGATTCTAATTAAAAAAAATAAAAAGAACTAAATGAAAAATGTTGGATTACTTCCCATTCCAATGGCAAAAGGAAAATAAACCCAGTCCCTGCAACTGCAGTATGAAGGGCTATAGTATGTATTTATATACTACTGAATGGGGCTGCCTGGGTTCATTGACCCCAGTCTGGCTGGTGATAAATGTACAGAAATAAACCCATCCCCAAAAGATTGCAATCAAAGGATAAAACAAGAAACAGATGGCTGGTCCTGCATGGGGAGTGTTAAAAATAAGAGGAAATTGACTGGCACAGTAGGCAGTGGTCTCGGCACACCAGCTGCTTAACCATGGACAATTTTTAAAGCATCATGGCAGAGGAGAATTTTTAAGGTTAGTTTTGAAACAGGAAAATTAAGTGATTCTTCTTGTTTACAGGCAGCCCCATGATCTCATGGGCAGCAAGAGCAAAAGCATGAAGGAAGCATCTGCCACTGGTTGGTTGGAGTTGTTGACTTCACGAGGAGAGGTAACTGGGTCAGGGTGGGACACAAGCTGAAGATTACAGTGGGATAGAGAGGGGGGAACTAAATGGACTACAAGGAAGACAGCATGATCAAAGTGGTGGACTAGGGATAGCTTTGGGAGAGTGATAGATCTCTGCTAGCTTTGAGTAGGCACAACTGGCTTCAACGTTTGCCTGGCTTTGAATAGAGAAGTCAAGATGGAAGGGGGCAACTGGACAAGACTGTTCACTGGCAAGAAGAATAAGAAAGATCTGCTGGTAACCTGCTGTGCTCTGGAGCATATTTAAGTGAAATATACAAACCTCTGGAAAGTAGGCACCACAGAAGCAGAAGCAGCATTGCACCTCCTTTGACTATAGTCATACAAATGCCACCATCAGTGTTATAAAGTACCACAGGATCATGAGAAGGCAGATATAGTGCAAGGAAAATGACTAACACATTTCTAACATTGACCTCCTTGTATACAACTTTAAAAATAATAATCCCGTTCTTCTTAACTAGTCTTTTTTTTTTTTTTTTTTTTTTTTGTGTGGATCTCCACTGAACTTTTTTGTCGTTTTGCTTTTCTTCAGAGTTTTTTCTCTGCGAAGAGACTATCTAACCCCTTGTTCTTCCAGTACATGGCACAGGAAGATGTCTGCCGGAGAATCCAGCAGCTACACAAAACTGGGTCAGGTAGCTTGAACTATTTTTAAAATGATAATCTTCTTTTTCCTTCATTTCTGTTACTTCCAGTAGGTATTACAGTCTGTTTTAGTAGTAAACTGGCTTATTTCAGTCAGTGCTGTATAGACTTAATTCTCTAGGAAAAAAAAAAGAAAAAAAAAGAAAAAAAAATGTGCTTCAGAAGTCTGAATTACCCAGATCTCTCCTAATTGGTGAAAGAGAATGCTGAGTATGGATGGCAGATGTTTCCTTAATTAATATCCTACTGGGTTAATCAGCAGAACCTTGGGAGCTGCTATGAGACTTTTGATGTGTTCAGAGAATCCAAGCCTTGATCTATAGACTTTAAACTCATACTCAGAACTGATCTAGCTATTTGCCTATGTGATACTTGCAAATAGTAGACAGTCTTCAGTCAGAAGTTGTCTTTTGTATAACCTAATTCTGTGAACATTTCAATGACATTTGTGTTCAAAATTTACAGTAAATCTTGCATGCAAATTGAGCTCCTCTCTAAATTTGAAATTTCTTACAGGTTTTAAAAAATTGACTTATTCACAGTTCAGAATGTTTGCCTTTCAATCTCCTAAGAACTCAATACACTATTTTTAATTTTGTGAAGTCTGTGTTTTACCATAAGTAGGTTTGATACTCAGAAAATTTGTCACGGACCTAATGGCACTCATTAGAACCGCATGTGCTCTCACTGAAAATAGAGCTAAGTCAGGAGGAGAAATTGCAATCTCTCTAACTTTCACAAGCTGAAAACTAGGGAAAAGGCAGTCATTTATAAGTTTTTTATTTTCACATAAGTCTTTCTGTATCTTCTGAAAGCTAAAAATTTGAACTTTTCACTAAAATAACAACGAAATGGGATGAAGAAAAATTTTTCCATTTCTCCTTCTGAATGTCTCATTTTGCAAATACCCATCTTATAAACATTCAAATTTTAATCAATTAGCATCTTCTGGAAAATGCTGAAGGCACATCCCCACAAACTCTACTTATAATCTTTCTTATACAGCTGCATATGGAGAGGGGTGAGGGAGGACAGAGTGAGGAAAGCTGCAGAAAAACTGCTTTTGTACCCAAGTTAGCAATGGCTTCCTGCTGTGGCAAAACACCTGTGGGGTTTAAAAGTGTCATAGGAGAGCTTTGCATTTCCACAGATGACAGGAGTTCATTTAGTGGATTGGGTTAATCTCTTTTTCCCCTGTGTGTTCTGCTGTACCTTCCTAATCAAATCCTTAGCCTCTCCTTTGAAAACTACTGAGATACTGCAGTACGCATTTGTATGGTGCTGCATAATACGGTTGTATGAAAAAGCAGAATTTGGCTCTTATCTAGGTCAGTGTTGCTTCTTGGAGCAAACTCACACCTGTAACTAAACTCTCTGGAGAGAGGGACTGGACAAAAGGAGATGTGCCACCGCAGGAGAATAAAAAGGGGGCAGCACAGAACCCTCTCTTTGAACAGTCCAGCCTTACTTTGCCGTACGTGAGGCATTTAAATAAGGGATCTATCTATTTTTTTTCTTTTTAATGGGTACCACTTCTCTTTGTTTCTGCCCCTCTGTAGTCTGCAACAAGATATTCCCCAGAGTGAACCTCCACCAAGCAGAGGAGAGGCTGAACCCCAACTTCTCTTCTTCATCCTGCTTTTACTCTTCTGAATCTCATCATTTATGTCTTGGAAACTTTGGCAACTGCAAAGTGGAGGCAAAACTTGCCCTCAGTGAGTAGGAAGTAGAAATAAATGTTATACTAACCAAAAGGGTGTTTTTGGAAGGACGTGCCACCTACAATAATAGGGAAGAATATTGGTTCTCACTGGCTCGCCTTATTATTTTAAGCTGTTCTTTGCTCTTTTCCTCACTAGCTCACATCCCACTAGCTGTTTACAGTTATTTCACACATCTTATGCCAGCCTTATGCCATTCATTCTGTTGGGACCTGCTTGAAACCTCCTCCAAAACTTACTGCTATAGATTTTTTTTAAAGAAAATTCTTAGCTCCTGCCCATCAAAACTGATTCCCCTACAGGCAAAAAAAAATTACATCATTTAGTATATAAAACATGTCAATGATTATGCAAGATCTTGGTACTACTCTTGTTCCCTCTGTTCCTCTTATCTGTTAACAACAGTCAGGTTTCTAAACTTTCCTTGTAGGCGCTTAGTTTGGGACTGTAGACCTGGTTCTTCCTTGATTTAAGGTCACTTTTTCCTACTGTAATACATTTATTCTCCAGTATGCTTCTGTATAAGCAGTGATACCTAGGATGAAGGTAAGCTCTGGGTCTTTGGTTTCCCTTTCCTCTGTCTTGTTTAATAAAAGTAGATCTCAGTTCCTAGATAGAGGGTGTCCTCAGCTCCCGTTTAAGTGCATATGATTGAAGGCATTCTTTAGCACTTAGATCCATCCATTACAGGGCAGGATTGATCTTGTTATGAACGTTAATATTGCGTCATTTGGGGTAGGATGGGGGTAGATTCTTCCAGTACAGTAACTAATGAAGAAATAAAATGGAATGCTCTACAGCACTCAAGTAAACCAGAAATATTTTCTCCAACTGGCTTGAAAAGATGTAACAATTCAGCATATGATTTTAATTAATGTCCATGTAACTAAAAATGTGTTTAATTCACAATAGCATTACAAGAAAACATATTGACATCTAATTATGGATCATAGAATTTGCTGCAGAGAAACTGTAGTGCATCTGTTCAATGAAACACAATCATGGAGAATGCTAAATGGCAAAATATAATGAAAATGTGAACCAATACACAAATGAGGCCATTAAATACATCAGTGTGAAACAAAGTGGGGATATTCAAGAGAAGAGCTCATGCATAGGGTTTGGTAGATAATACAAAGTAATATTGTCTAGTAAGGGTTTTTTTCTTATTATTTTCTTGTGAATAGCAGGATTTCAGCTGCTGGGGTTTCTCAATGGAGACTGCTATTTCCAAGTTAACATGAAAATGCTTGATGTTTAGCTGACAATTGGCAAAATAATTCTCTTGACTTCTCACAATAAATGCTTCATTTGTTACAGCTATTTTGTCAGCTCTTGTGCTAGAGTCTTTCCTCCTAAATATCAATTTTACGTTAACAAGCTGATTTCACTGTCCATACACTATAGCCTTCATAGTGAAAGTCGGATTGGAATCATAAAATCAAAACTAAAAATTATCTACCTACTTGGTCATGAATCACAAAGCTCAAGAACTAAACTGAACTAAATGCTACAGCATTGAACACTTGTTCTTGGAAAAGCTGTTAAAATACTCAAGCCTGAAATATCTTTTAATACCCAATTTCAATAATCTTCTTGTCCATATTCATAGGCTAAAGGGGTTCATAAACGCATGTGGAATGAGATTGCAAGAGGAAAGTTTTCAACTAGGATCACTTTTGGATCATTTCTACCACGGCTAATATTTGGATTATCAAACCGGCATACATTATACAGAGAAAAACAGATTTTGAATTCATCATATAGGATCATTTGCTCCTGAAATCTCTGCTTATTCATCAAGGAACAAAAGTATTATGCAAGATAGGAGCCAATCATAACTGAGTTAATGAGTTTGAGGAGCTAGTCTTTTAGTAATGAAAACTGAAAACAGATCACTCCATCTTTTAATTTTGAAAGCACATACACTGAAAAGACCTTTAATCCTGCTGCTATAGAGACTTTTTTTTTAAATCTGGTGATGCATAACCTTATATTAAATTAGGTATTAGAAGGTGCTTAGTCAGGTGTACATGCAGCTTCCAACCTGGTAACTTAATGCCTTATGTACAGTCATTACACAACACAAATATCCTCAATTACGACACTAGCTGAAATACAGCTCCTGGGCAGGAAAATATTAGAGCTGATTAAACTGCCTGTTGTTCCCCTTAATCTATCAACGTAAATAAGACAGTGATTAGATTGCCATCAGCTTCAAACAAGCAATTTGGATGGACACATTATTCCCAGTTGTGCTTTCAGTGAAATAAAACCAGATATACTAAAATGGTGGACAAATTTCTCTCTCCTTTTGCTGTTAGAATTACATTGAACAGTTCGGCCTGCAACACATGCTTCAGTTGAGTGCCTTTTTTCTCTTCAGAGCACAAGGGTGTGAGTGATCTGCTAGTTAATCATTGTACACCTGCAAGAAATTCAGAACCACAGCTGATCCTCTCCAGTGTCTCCATTTTCTTCCATCTCTTCCCATCTGCTGCAATATAGCTTTCATTTTGTAGACTATTGCTATTGCTCAAATTCTGAAACAGCTCGATAGCTATATATCCTTTTAGTTAAATGTCCTTAGGGAAAAAATCCAGAAGAGTATTTCAGGAATAATGGAATAGCTCCTGATGATGTTGACTGGGGATTTAAGGTGCAGAAAGTAAGTGATTTTCTTCTGAATGAGTTTAGTCTTTGAAGTAATGAAAGAAGGGATTTCAGGGCTTTGGATGAATGGTGGAATGCATTGAGTGATAAAACCTCAGCTTCCAGGAGTATCTACTGGCCCACACTGACAAATGGCCCAGTGGCATGTGGAGAGAAATCCCGAACCTGTTGCAAAACATGCCCATCAACTTTCCATTTACTTGCTGAAGTCATGTCAGGTCTCCTCAGAATTTGGTTTTGCAGTCCAGCCAATGCAAACAAGTGCCTGACATGTAAGAATCTCTTGGTTTTCATGGAAAATGGTGCAAATGTGTATTACTCAGAGTCACTAATAGACAGGGTTCACTGACCTAGTTCATAGATCAGATCATTGCTGAATATTTTGAAATATTTACAGAAAAAGACATGAGGCTGACATATTTGCTGTGTGAGATGGGGAAATTTAGGCAGTTTTGAAGTTAAAAGTATTCTGTCTTGAACTATTTGTTTTTTCACAGAAGATGTTGTCCAAATAATAGAATATACCTTGAAGACAAATCATAAATAATGCTCTGTGAATAAACCCCCTTTCCAGACATGATAAAAGCCTCTGGAAAATGCTCCTCTGGACAGAATACCCCAAAAGGGCTTTAGAAAACAGCGAAGACTGCCGGTTTATTTAAAATACCAATAAGTGATTGTACCTCTAGCAAATATTTTATTTTTAAGCAAAATCTTTGATCAAATCATTGCTGTTTTCTGTACCTTTAAGCTGAGTTTATGATCCCAAGAGATGTACAAGTCATGTAAATTACTATGTAGTAGTTTTCAAAGCAGATCCCAAAGACCTTTCTTAAATTAGATGTACTAATTTTTGAAAATATGTTGGCTCATAAATAGTGGCTTAGCCATATGCATTTTGCTTCAAATGGGAAAATGGACCTAGTTTTCTAAAAAGTATTTTGCTTAGCAAGGCAGTCTTCTTCTCTAGTGGAAGGGAGCCTGCTTGAAGCAAAAAAATCCATTTGTTGTATTTAAATAGCACGTGTGCGTTTCAGCTATTTGCATTTTTAGCAAAAAATATCTGCTATTGGAAATCCTAGGAAAAAAATATTGAAATGCCGAAAACTCTCTAATTGAAAGAGCTAAAAAATACATTAAACATTGACATACATAATACCTGTTATTAAGTCCTACCCTCTCACCCTTTTGAGGTATTGTAGGCAGAGAGAAACTTAATGTCTCTGTGGACCTCTGGTCTCAAATCTACAACATCACTGGTAGGTATATTCTGCACGGAGTCTTATCAGAGCTCACTGAGAGCAATTCCTGCAGAGCTCTCAGCTGCAATTGAATCTCCTGGTCACAAACACATGGTTAACTTTGAGGTCTGCCTTAGAGAATAAAGGTCACAAACTTATTACTGCATGCAGACAGATTAAAGCAGTTTTGGCTGTTGCTGCATCCCTGGGAAAGCAGGAGGAGCTCCAAAAGAGCCCCTAGGTGTCATGGTGATAAGCATACTTGTAATGAACGGGTAGAGGAATTACAAACGTTACTGCAAGGAATTAATATTGTGCAACTTCTACTGGATCCTCTGGAGGGGATAAAGAAGCTACTAGAAGTCATGTTGAAAGCCGGCAGAAGAAAGCAGTGCTCGTAACGTGTATCTGAGCTGTGGAAGTCCTTGCCAAAGCAGCCTGTAAAAGCTGGGACAACATGCAACCAAAGGGAAGCTGCAGAGGTTCAGGCAATAACAATCCACTGGACTAAATAAAGGCCACATGTTGCTCAAGAGGACCCGGAGCTGAAAAGGTCTGGAGTTTGAGAAAGTGTTAAGGGAAGAATTATGTATTCCCCAGCACTAAGCTTTTCTCTGCAGTTGCTTCTGATTGCCATTGGAAACGTGCTGCTGAGCAAGATGAACCCTTGGCCTGATCCAGAAATGCTTTTCTTGTATGTTTGTTTTCAGTGCAGCTTCTCTGTCTGCATGCATAACTCACTTAATGAGTTCTTAGCTAACTACCTCTTTTCTCCCACCAGTGCTGTACAGTCAATATAAAAATGGGTACTCAAATTCCTCGCTCGCACTGTTTTAATTGCCCCAAACCAACACTGGTAATCAACATGGATGATGCAGAAAGAGACAGGGCAAACAAATGGATTTTTTTTTCTTTTTTCCCCCCCCCCCCCCCCACTAAAATAGAGAGTGTAGACAAAAAAGAACTAATACAGTACTAACTCCTTACTTCTGAGATGTTTTCCTCATTGGTGCCTGTAATGTTGGATACGGATACAGGATTTGTCTGCAAGATGCTTTCTAATTCAGTCATTAGACTTTTTCATTATTCTGGTTTCTCGTTGTAATGTCACCTGAAAACTGCCAGCTTAAAGTACCTCTGTCAATTTGGGATAGGGAGGAAAGTATGTCATTGAAAGGACAACTGTATCCCAACCATTTTAGAAACTGTAAATTAGAGTCTTCATAACAATTCAAACATCTGATTACCATGTCACCTTGAATTTAAGTACACTGCATGCACTGTGTTTAATTACAATTCCTGTGGACATTCAAGGCTTCATCTCATTTCTTTGACTTCAGATAACATAATTTCCAGTCTTGACATTTTCTTTTTTACCCTCTAGTTTTGGGGGATTTTATTCTGTTATCAGCAACACTTTTTCTCATTGCTGTGTTGATTTTCAGTTGCAAGAGTGCAAGAACATGTGTAGCACATCTGATATATTGAAGGAGCTCACTTTCCTGAAAGCTGGTGGGTCATACAAGGAAAGCTGTCAATGGATGAGCATGTGCATGATGCTGTAGTGGGGAAGGTTTACAGAAACAATATTCATGAATTATGCAACCTAACAAAAAGGTATCTGTTTCAGGACCTTCATGGATATCTATATAATCCTCCTTTGCTGCATGGCACATTGAGTCGAATTGATTTTAAAATTTCTGGACATAAAGAGAAGTGTGAAATTGAAGTAGCAAAGAAGATGCACTGCCAGCTGAGCCGGACATTTACTGGATTTTATTTGAAAGGGGAAGAGCTGCAAGAGAGTAGAGATGACTAAGATTACTTCATGAAACAAGAGAATGAAGGATTATTGTTTTCCAAATACTTCCATTTAATGTCCTCTGCAGGCACTGAGACATCAGAAACATGAAACAAGGTAGATAATGTTCCATCAGCACTGATGGACTACTAGCTATGAGCTGTGCTGAGTACTTGTTTACGGGGATTTGATAACATGGACTGAACTGAAGATGGAAATTACTAGAAGAGGATAATGATTTATTAGAGCTCACATGGATGGTACACAGGACAGGTTTTGTTCTTTCTACCGGAAAGCAAGAATACAAATCATAAATTAAGAAATGAAGCATATCTGTTGGTGAACTATTGCTTGAAAATGGCTTTGATATAGGGTCTTAGCCTTGTAACTTCATGTCGAGGGACAAGAGGGGGATGGTGCTGCAGAAGACAGAAAAGCTGTGAAGTTGGTTGTGGTGGGCTTGTGGCGTGCTCATCTTATGCTTTTCAGTGCAACAGTCATTCCTAGTGAGTTATGTGCTAAGGAATATGACCATCCTGTGGAAAGACGTGAGAGACTAAAGTAATTAAGAGTAAGGGCAACATTTTGAACGCTATTTCTATCTTTGTTTTCGTTGACTATTGGTATCTATTGTAACATTTCACAGGCAGAGCAGCATCTGTTAATATGACTTCTAAGAAAAGATTTTATATTTACTTATGTTTACAAACACATGTAGTAAAATCTAAAATAGGGAGCATGTACAAAAGCATAGGATTGTTAACGGATTAGTGTGTGCTACCAGGGGACTGTACTGGGTAAAGGGAGAGTGCTTAAAAGCAGCTGGGAGACCTTGCTTGAAGAGATGTGTGTAAATGGGATTGTATATGCATGCTGTCCTGTGTTATGAATATGAAAAGGTAAATTATGTGTGGGTGTAGGCCAAACATTAGGGACAATATATTTTCTTTTGATATAGAAGTAATCATGTCTGTGTAATTCTTCTTCAGAAGAAACAGGATCTGTTGTTGGCCTTGCTTGCAGGAAGGAGATGCTGCAGAGGTCAGGTGATGGAGATGTGGGATTTTGCAGCCAAAGAACCGTTCTCTCACAGCCTCATCTTTATTGAGCCTTATCTTACTGCATCATCACTGGTCAAAAGTGTCAACCTCTGACACCGCTTGTCCTTTTCTTCCCATGATAATTCTCATGCCATATCTGATTTAGGACTCTGTTCTGCTCAAACACTTCCAAAACAATTAACCTTATTGTGACTGAAATGTATAAAGTGAAAATTATTCTTGTGATAACTTACAACCTTATGAAAAATCCCATAATTTGTAATTATCCTCACAAGTTTATCTTTGTTTGACTAATGATTTCTGAAGTTAGAGGAGGCTCATCCTTCTGGCATTTCTGTGAGGTTAATGTCCCTTTTAATACTTTCTTTTTACCTTTCATCCCCACCTTTAGCAGGCATTCGCCGTGTGTTCTCCATAAAGCACAAGCTTTGTGTGCCCAGGAGCTGCTCTCCAGCCTTGGTGAGTCGTTTCCTTCACCTCACGCCTCTCAATGGATTCACTGGGCTTAGTCAAAAGATGGTGGGTCGCTGGATGTGTGAGTTGAAAATCTCACAAAGAGAGCTTTCTGATCAGTCACAGCATTGCTGATTAGAGCAGAGCACAGGGTGTCAGTAGGGGTTATACAGGATAAATTTATTTAGATGCCAGCCTGGCAACACCTTGAGGTTTCAAGTGATTTAACAATCTACCTGTGAAAAGGATGCAACAAGGGAAATCAATTTAATTAAAGATTTATTTGACAAGCAATGGAAATGTTTAGATTTTGAACAAGCAAAAAAAAAAGTTAATTTCTAAATACTTGCTATTATCAGTGAATTCATAGCTTTACAAGGAATTTTTCATAAAAGATACCTCAAGCGACAGATGAAAAAATGCTGATCAATCATTCAAGCAATTCTTCTTCCCAGTAGACCCTAAAAAATGTTGTCATGAATCAATCAATTCTTTTCCATCTTACTTTTGAAGATGATGTCTGAAATGTAAGAAAATTGGGTTATAGACCTTAGGTTAGATTGGAATGATACTAATTGGAGCTCATTATGGTCTAATATAAATGCTAATCTTATAAATATTAAAGAGTCAAATCTATCTTAATGTATTACACAGTACTTACATTACCTTCAAAAAAGTCAGTTTCATATCAACAGAGTGGAAGCTCCAGTTGTCAAAGTTGTAGAGGAACTTTTTGAAATGAGCCATCAATGTCCATAATTAAAAAACCTCTAGTCAGGCCCAAGGAGAACCATTTATAAAAATAGTTTGTTTTTAACTTTAAGATACATTTACTACCATGCCTGCAAGTCTGTTCTTAGATCTGGGGATCTGATTGCTTGATAGCAAAAATTCCACTGTTTTTAGCACAATTCGCACAAATTGAAAAGTTGGCCATGTCTCACCTGGGCTGTCATCTGGTGGGAAATAACTACATTTTTGCCACACCTTGGGAGTGTCTCATTATATGTAACAAAATTATGTTTGTTATCTGTAGAGGAATACAGAGGTATATTTTTATCCCTTTGGTCTGCTCTTGTGTGGTATAGTTAGGTGCCCAGCAAGTCTGATCATGCTGTTATGTTGTGTGCTCCATAACGGTAAGAAAGCCTAATTTTATCTCTACTTTTTCCTTCCCACCATTTAAAATCTTCCAGTTCTTCCCCCCAAAAATGCATAAATGTGTACTTGTACACATCAGTACACGTTGGTAAGGTCAATTCACTGTCATCTGAACTTTGCTGAAAAAAAAAATAGGTTGTGTGTTTGTCTCCTTCAAACATCTTTTCTCTGTAAAATCAAAAAAATATTGGCCTGATAGGAGGAAAGGGAGCATGTGAGTGAGTTATATGGAGCTGAGCATGTTGGATTTACTTATGGGAACAGTGAGGGGGGAGATGGAGCGTTTGGAGGAGGGAGGAGAGAGCATTATGCTCTAATTGTAAAATTAAAGTAATTAGTTGGAAGAACAGAGTCTTGGGCTCTCGGCCCCAAACCAGAATATCTATTTAACATCTGTGCACCAGTATTCTGCTAAACAAAGCACAGAAACTGATGTTGAAATGCGTATGTAACCCCAAACATGCTGGCTTTTCTGAGTACTTCTCAAAATTGGGATATCTCCACTTCTCTTTATTTCCTTTTACTTCTAGTGATAGAGTAACCCATAAATACCTTTCCCGGGAAACCTGAATTAATATTTCACACTGAATTATCTATGCACTCTTTTTCACCTGATCACAGGTTCCTCAAATTTGTTATTCAAATCTGGTTGGAAACTTCTTTCTCTCTGTGGACAGTGAGTGAGCAGTTTGAGAGTATTCAATAGTGACTTGGTATTCAAGTATGCTTATTAATATTGGCCAAGAACTGGCTAAATTAAAAAAAAAAAGAAAAAGAAAAAGCTAAGGAAACTCCCAAACCTGTCTGCCTTCAGGAGAATAAAGTGGTTAGTTTACTCCTCACTTTAACAGTGGTTGTAACAAGTAACTCAAAGGATGATAAAAGAAAATCTACTGCAGTGTTGCAGACAGTTACTGATTTTTTTTTGGTCTTTTATTTGTTCTTTTTTTGTCTTTCCTTGTCAAAAACTTTGTAAAACTGTTGGGTTTTTTTTTTTCTGTCATCGTTGGCTATGAACTTTTAGCTCTTAATACTTACAACAAAAAAGCTAGGCATTAAGATGACAAACTCAAACATTTGGAAGAATTGCCAGCATTATCTGTTCAGACTCCTTATACTTATGTTATGCATAATACTTATTCACAATGCTTTACTACTAATTCTTGGTCTTGTTGGCATGGTTTCTTGGTGGTGTTGAAGTCCTTGGGTTATACCACTGAATTAGTGAAATAGGAAATGAGTGAAATCTGTTGTTTTGTATGTAAGAAATATGGTTATATTGCATTGCATTTGACAGGTATTTTTTAACTTGAGAAGCGGGGCTCAGGACTGCTGGGTTCTCTTCACAGGCTCCTCTTCTCACCACCCCATGGTCCTCTTTTCCCATCCTCTTTTCCCTCAATCCCCAGCAGTTTGCACCCTGACCTAATGCTTGCCCTGGCTCTGCTGTAGGTCCAGGGTCCCTCTGAAGAGGATATTCACCCTGGCTCATCACACAGCAACTTCCTTCCCCACTTCATCTTAACAGGCCTTTGCAAAAAAAGAAGGTAGAGATGAGGTAGAAGGGGTAAGGTCCCTGTCCTGCCAAAAAGCGAAACACAGGGCATGCAGTATAGTCCGAGGCACTGGATAAACTAACTCCTGTCCACCTGATCAAAAACTTCAAAATACATCTCACACGCTTCATACCCACGCTAAAAAAGAGAGAGGGAAGAAGAAAGGGGAAAACAGGCATGGTCAAATAGCATCTGCTTAGGGCTGCTGTTCACCTCAGCTTCCTCATCCTCCTCTCCCCACAACAGGCACATTTCCTTCAGCCAAACACATGCTCCGCTGTTTTGAGAAGTTACCTTCTTCTCTGGTGATCTGAAATCACTGCTCAGTGGTGTGGTCAGTGGCAAACATAAGACAGTGGAGCTTATTCATTCTAAATTCAGGAAATCGTTTGTCTTTTGCGATACACCAGGCAGGTATCTACCTGCCACCATGCCAACAGATTTTCCTACTGTAGTTCTGTATCCGTACAGGAGATTTTATTTGCCCTTCATCTTCTGTATCTATTGTATTAAAAAAGAGGAGAAAAGAGGGAAGGGAAGGGAAGGGAAGGGAAGGGAAGGGAAGGGAAGGGAAGGGAAGGGAAGGGAAGGGAAGGGAAGGGAAGGGAAGGGAAGGGAAGGGAAGGGAAGGGAAGGGAAGGGAAGGGAAGGGAAGGGAAGGGAAGGGAAGGGAAGGGAAGGGAAGGGAAGGGAAGGGAAGGGAAGGGAAGGGAAGGGAAGGGAAGGGAAGGGAAGGGAAGGGAAGGGAAGGGAAGGGAAGGGAAGGGAAGGGAAGGGAAGGGAAGGGAAGGACTATTCAGTTTTCCCTGTGGGAAAAAAAAAAAAAAAAGCTGCAAATCTTGATTAGAAAAATCTCTGGGTGCACAAAATAAATTTTCTAAGGTGAATATTAGAATAAGCTATAATATTTTAAAGTCATTGTATTGTTTAAAATAAATGACATTTCAGTTAAAACATAGATATATGAAAATATCTCCCTGTTTGTACCTTATGCTGCTGTTTATAGAGAACTTTTTCTCACAGTAGGTGGGAACTTGAGAGATTAAGAAGTGAAAATGTTTAACTAGGGGAAAAAAATCATTGTCTTGTCAAAGCTTTTAGCAAAATGAAGAAAATGGAGGGAAAAGAGAGATAGCTGTTTAACTTTTGCATGAACATGAAAAACAGAAAAAAGGGTCTAAGGCTGTATTTTTCCATCTTTCCTTTCTTTAGTTTTGCAAAATAAGCTTAAATGCACCAACTCTTACTTCAACTAAATTCATGATATACATTTATATGTAGTTTATGAAATCTGAACCCTCCATGAATTTAACAGACATACACTACTGTGTGTGTTCTGTTTTTTCCCTGAGTGCCCAATAGAGTAGAGGATGTCTACTTTTGAAATACAGGTAGTTCAACAATCAGAAAGTTCTTTATTAATTTCAGTATTTACATATATGGATATATTGTATCCTGATGTTTGTACAACACAAAGGAACTGCTAGGGAAGTCCTAGAGAAATTTATGTCTTAGATATTAACTAAATTAAAATTTTGAAGACTTAAAAAATCTTCTCGCTAGTACTTTTCCTCTTAATATGAGACTGCTACAACAAGTGAGGATAGCACTTGATGTGTTACTATTTGTTGTGAAGTGATTTAATAAATGTTTAAATAACCCACTACTGCTGTCAGTGTTTTTTCATAAGAAGTTATACCCTGGAAGACTTTCATGTGTGTGGTCCTGTACCTTAACAGAAAGAGCCCCAGACACAAACAAATTTTCTGCCTCAGTGATACACTGGTGTGTGATCTTTTCTTCTCTCCCCAGAATGTCCATTTTGATTTTGCAGTGGCCAAAAATTACAGCTAGTTCAGTCACCTGCCATGAAACCCATAGAGTGCATGCATCAGGTCCTCAAAGCCAGTGATTATATTACAGATCTACTACCACTCTGCAGTATTTGCTTGATGTAGCCTTGGATGATAAAACTTTTATACGGGTAAATCCACAGTAACCTAAATTCTGAAGTAAAGTGTCTCTTTATGATTGACTTCTAAAATGCCACAAAACTTAAAGTTGATACAAGCTTTTGCAGGAAACAAATGTCTTCCTTGTAGGCTTTCCATTAAGCTGTAGCTTGTAGTAGGTTAGGAGTCAAATGTGGAGTTATTTCTACCTTGACATCCACCCTTTACTTCTTAACACTAGAAGTTTTTCAAGAGAGCACAAACACTTAAATTACTCCCTCAAATGAGAGGGAACTGGCAGTAAAGCTTTAAGTTAACGTGTTTAAGCTTTGTACTATGGCTATTATAGAATACAATTAAGGCTGAGAAACACTAAAAAAATAATCCTGATTAACTTTTAAAGGGAGTGAGGGAGATCAAAATCAGAGATGTTCTTGGTTTTGGGGTCACTCAGGCTCAGATGCTTGCAATCTGTTTTTCTGTGGTGTTTAGCTTACGTTCAAAGCACGACTCCTCTCTACTCCAACGGCAGCTCCTACCCAGGCACTCTGTCTTCTGCCTCAAAATCATTTTTCTTCCCCGTGACAGATCTTAGCTGAGCTAACTCTTCTGGCATGGCCTTACTTAACTTCTCTTCCTCCGCATTTTCACTCTTTAAGCAGTCATGGCCACATGTCAGGGCTGATGGCGCAGAGTATGCCTGGCTGGCCTCCCTCCCGGTTCCCTACCGCTCCAAATCTCTTGTTTGTTTCCCCACCACCCCCCTCTCTACCGCAAGCTGGCCTGTTCGCAGCCCATGAACATGCCGATCAATCCATTGTTTGAACAATACGATCTTCTCAGAATTGGCCTCCCTGGGGTTGCAAACACTTAAAAAGGAGTTGGTGGTTTTGCCATTATCCATGCTAGCCTGGATCTCTGCTTGCTGTTAGACCTCTTCTTGCTCCCTCCCTGCCTCGATCTCTGTCCCTTCTCTTATTCCCCTTCTTCCTCAAGTGGGAGACAGATAATGACGTTTCTTCTCAATTGCTCATGCTGCCATGATGGCAAGAGAGATTCTGGTCTTTGAGTTATCTCAAAGTCTGAGTACTTGAAACACGGGGTTTAGGAAGCGGTGGTTTTGAGGTTCCTCTTTCCCCTGCTAGGAATCAGAGAGTAGAAACTCTTTGCTTGGAAGTGGAATTTGAAATGGCCAAGGGGACTTCTAGTTGCATATGCACCAGCATAGGTTTAAGAATATACATTTTCAAAGTTGTAGGTTGTGCCTAGAGCCAGCTTAAACCCGGGCCTAGCTTTTGGATGGGCCAGAAATTTGCAGTCAAGGGCAGGATTTTTTCAGGCTTTTTAATAGGTGTTACTCTTATGTTTGACTGCATTGTGTTAGAAGAAACAGGAAGCCTGGGATAGCAAATTTTAAGGAGTAATGATATTTACGTAAAATTCTGACAAACCCTACAGTGTTTTATTGGTAATCAGGGCAAAGCAAATCATTCTCTCCTTCTTTAAATCTTACTATACTTTATTTTACCTATACTCTATATTTTATTATGAAGAATGAGCAACTGCATTTGAGGTACTGAAAATTTGTATTGAATCATGAAAAAAAAAAGAGTTCATTACTGCTTGCCAGGATGTATTGTTGCTGGGAAACAAGTCACTTACAAATATTTGGTAGTCAGCACATATGAGATAGATGCTGATTTTTATCAGACCGTTTCACAATTCTCTTGTAGAGAACATGTGTCTGTTCACTTCTTTCCTCTCTTGTGTTGGGAATGAGACTTGAAGTTTCCTTCTTTTTCTCTGAGAAAATAATAGAAGGGGGTGGGGGAAAGAGTATTAGGTTAGAGCTGCGGGTGGAAGCAAGCTAGGACAGACTGTGACGGATTAAAAACAAGCGAGAGTGAGTGAAAAACAGAAAAGCACCAGAATGGGAGCAGAAGGAGAAATAGGAAAGATCTACAGCAATCTGAGGATAGTAAGAGCTAGAAAACACAGACCCAACATCTCCCAGACCCCAAATAGTCTTTTTTAAATTTGAAATCAGATGTTATGGTAATCAGTCACTTTATGATGGTGGTAAGTTTTTAGTTTGATTGCCCCTAACTTAGTCTTGAAAGGCACCGTGACTGGAGGCATGAGAGCTGAGTAATAATTGTAGTCTCCTTAATCTTGTCCTGAACTTAGTAAGACCTATGAAATTATCAGATCATTAGTGGTTTACCATGTTCTTTTTTTGTGAACCTCAATATGTGCTTGCATTTCTCAGCTTTGCAATATCTGTTCTATTAGCACTTTTGTATATAATGTTGCTATAAGTACTTTACATATGGTATTCCTTTGAGTTCACACACACAAAAAAAGCTTTTCTTGGTATTCCTTTGAGTTCATACACACAAAAAAAGCTTTCCTTGAGAGCAAAGTATCCAGGTTTTTGTAATATGTCACCAGAAGAAAGCTAAAAAAGAAAGCCGAAGAAAACATTTGGGTGGAAAGACGATGAAATCAGTACCAGACGGGTGGCTGTTATGGTATCATTTTCCTTTTTTCTCTTGAGGTCTGCAGATTCATTCATGTCATTTGCTCTTGTGTCAACAGCACACATTTCTTAGTTACAAATAGCTCTAATGGGAAATTTTGATTTTGAATGCATATTGATAGAGAGGTTTGAATTGCATTTAATTTGGGGACCAAGCAAAATGATTAAGAGAGAAAAAGAACATTCCTGATCCGTGAGATTTTTCAGATGAACTAAACCAGATTTTCAAATCATATGGTCCTCGGTAATGTGTCTATTCAAGCAAAAATACAACACCAAAAATTGCTCTTTGTTCTAAAGATTAAAAAACTTATTCTGCTTTTCGTAGGTCATGACTGTCATGCTCTATTTCCTGATGTAAACAGCCTTTTTTTTTTTTTTTCCTTCATTAATAGTGAGTGTGGCCAGAATGCTATGCTGGCAATTAAAACCTGAAATCACTGTATCACTCATTCTCAGTGATAGATGAATGTCATATTCTCTCATGACACTTCTTCTAGTTTGATTATTTTCACCTATTTTGAAATTGAAATCCAAAGCAAAAAATGTAACCAGTACACTACTCACTGACAAGCACAAAGATCTCAAAGCTGTTGGCAAATTCTTATAACACTCACTACTGAGATGACACATGGGTGTCAGAGATCAGATATACCTTTCGCTTGTACCCATTGAAATTCTGCTGTCATTGTTTGTCATATATAGCAATTGCTCTCAAAACACAGAAAATTGAAAGAGATTTGTTGAATAATGGCAGGAATATTTTTCATTTTTTTCTAACTTCTCAAACTGGATCACATTTTTTAGGTCTTGGATCATTAAGATAGGTCAAAGGATTATTTGAAGAGAGGCAGAGACAAGTGGTTTTTAGGTTTGTATAAGTTTAGATGGCTCATAAGTATCATAACACAAAGTTTTTTATCATCTCAACTCTTCCGTGTGACAGCTGTGTTCGAAATAGTTATGTGAACAAAGAATGAAGAAAATTTGTTATCAATAATGACAGGGAAATTACTGACCTACTTGTGACAGAGGGAAAACTTTATGGTAAAGCCTGTTTTTAACTTGGTTTTGCAGACCTTATGTACACTATCCCACCAACAAAAAGTCTTGCTTAAATGAGGGTTTTGGAAATATACCCCATGTTATATAATCTTAGGAAACTGGAATATATTGTTTATTTTTTGGTTTATCATGAATTCTTCATGTGAGAAGGAGAATTGAGTTGGACAAGAAATTACTCCTTTGGAAATATAAAAGCACAAAAAGACCATTTAGAGAGAGAAAAGTACTAAAGAGCAGGACCAACTTTTTTTTTCTGTCTTTCATATGATGAGATCCTTCCTGGTATTGGAAGGGAACATATGACCTTGATATGGATTATAAAATAATACATAAATTTAAACCTTTGGTACAATGTTGACACGGTCTGGTGTATATGCCAGAATTGTCTCCAAACGTCTTCAAAGAAAATGTTACTGATATCTTCCTCTGAAGACCCAACACTTTTCCTTGCTCCTGCTATGTCTGAGGATACTGGAAAGATCTATCACTGGAAAACTCCATCTATGAAGTAAAGCATTCCAGGAGATTTGTGTCTTGACATGGGATTCCAAGTCCATTCCCTTTTCCAGCTGCCATGTAGATTAAGACCCCACAGTGTGACATAGTCGCCTTCTGGTCATGAGCTGTGTAGTGAGTGCTCCACACAACTGATCCTATGGGGACAGGGAGAAGAAGAAAAAAAGGCAGCAATCATCCCTTTTTTTTTAGTCTTATCATCCCCTGCTCCACTTACTTGGTGAATCTTCTTTCTCCTCCTGTATGTTTTTGCTCTCCTCTGCCTGACAGGTAGAGCAAATCCCCTGGCTAGAGTGAAGATTGCCTTTACTCTGCTGAGACCTTCACCTGATTGAGTCCAGCACCGCGTTGAAGAGTCTGACCTGGTGTCTGTGCAGTGAATGCTACACATGGAGGGTGGAGGAATTAATGAAGTATCAAGAGGCTTGCTCATACAAACTGTGTGAAAATGAGCAATCAATGTGGAACAAGCTCAGGGAAGTCAATAAGCATGAATGGCTGTGCTTTACAGTGCTGAGCTCTCATATTTCTCATTTGTCTATTGCTATTCTTGTTAACTGAACTATTTAACTTACTGTATGAGCATATGTAATGCTATAACTTCATTGTGGTAGCAGCAAAAAGCATTTTTAGATGAAGCTTGCAACAACAGCAAAAGACTCTCCATGTTGTTTCAAAGTGAAGCTTCCCTATATAATTTTAAACTTCAGATGTTAGTATTTTACAGTTAAATTATGCTTTGTCAAAACAAAGACCCTTATCCTTACTTTTCATTGACTTTCCTTCACAGGTACTTTGGAATTACATCTCTGCTTTGAAAAAAGGAACTGCAAGTGGAGGAAAACACTCAGTCAGCTTGTGCATTCAACAATTTCTTGTTACTCTTCTCATTTTACATTGTTTTATTTTAAATTATTTTTTTAAGTAAAGTAAAAATGGATTATTTTAATATATCCTTAGGATTAAATTTGGTGAGGAAGTTATTGGTTCATTCCAAGATGTTTTGTAATTTCTAGGCTGTTCTATGCCTTGTTATATTAAATCCAAACCCCTTAACATTCTCCCAGTGAATAAAAAAGTCAGAGGGGCTGCCAAAGACATCTCAAACAATTCATCTCAACCAGTTCTACCAGTGACATAATAATAACCTAACTGGGCAGTGGAGGTTTGCAAAGGTGTCAGGACTCCCAGAAGTGAGGTCAGCAGTGGTGGAGTGTGCTTGATGGTGGAAGTTTATAAAAGCCGTTGAGTCTTATTATATGATTCCTTCCACGTTCTGCCCTGCCTCATGTCTTACTAGAATAGCCAGGTGATTAGGGCACTAACCCCTGGTGTTGAAGCCCAAAATTCAATGAATACTTAATACAATTTATACAAAATAGAGCTGCTCTAATAGGTAAGATTGAAAATGTTCCATCAAGAGTAATGGATAGCCTTGAGGGCTTACTGGGGAAAGGCTGAAGCTGAAATCTTTGCTCTAACTCCAGGGGAACAGAGCCTGAACCTGGGTCTCCTGCCTCCAGGAAGATGCTCTTGTCACTGTGCTTCTTGGTTATTCTGACATGCATAACATAGTCTTCCTGAATAAAAAGTCTGTATTTGCTGCAACAGATGTGTTCTCTCCTACATGTTTTGGCATCAATGAATTGACATTTTCCAATGAATTTTATAAATGGAAAACTTGGGCATATTAAACTGGAAGACTACTCAGGATTGGAAAAAATGGCATCACAAGGTAGCTGCAGGGCCAACACCATAATCTTCTAACGTCTGTGTTTTCTACCTTCTCTATGTTTGTGTAATGATGCAGCTGCCTACCTGCTAACAGTGAGGTAAATTGACATTGCTTGTCTCAAGACATATTTCTGATAAGACGTACTCCATTTTTATGAGTCCCCTTGTATTTCCTTTAAGCTGTTTATCTCTGACTTTGTTAATTTTCTTTCCCCTCTCTGAAGTGACCCATTTTTACATCTGTTTTGCTTCCTGCATTGCCTCTGACATCATGCCCCTCATTAGTTGAATGTCTTCTTTCTTTCCTTCTCCATCAGGAACATTCCTGCCTTCCAAACCCAACTTCCTCCTCCTCTTTATGAGGAATGTTTCTTTTTCTATGTGGTGAGTGAGACTTCTTAAGTTTGTCTTTTTACTCCTTATTATAAAGGAGCCCAGAATGGAAAAGTGTGTACTGGCAAAGGCTTGGACATTCAAAGCTTTACTTGACGCTGTTTTAGCATGTAGGTGATGTTCATTCTGACTTCATGACATGAAATTTCTACCACCCTGAAATCTGCAGTTCATTGGGTTCCTTATTTTAGAGGAAGTTCTTTGCTGAAAGATTTAAAAGCACCCTGATAGCCTGAAAGTAATTATTTTCTGGGAGCATCAGCTCTATTTAATTTATGTACTTTTGATACTTCCCTCTTGCTCCTGGTGAAGGGCAGAAATAGATAATCATTTTCACAAACATACTAGAAAACATTGTGGGAGCATCTTTGTATATTTTAACAGCCCAAATGATTTTGTTATTAGTGTTGAAAATTTTGTCACTTTTGCCATGAAATTGCATGTGGCTCATGTTTTTACCATGATTGACAGAGGATTCTTGCCTGGAGCCAGCTGTTTGCTTACTGTGCACCACAGAAAAAACATTTGAGATGGGCCTTGGCTATCACATTTTCGTGTGATGTGCACTCTCATATACTGTGCATATTACACAAAGAACAGAAGAGCTCACAGCAGCCCCAAAACGGCATCTGTTCTTTATAGTGAGATAAAGAAGCTGCAGAAGGTTTGTTGAAACTTGCTGATGCTTGTTGTCACTTAGCAGGAAGTGTTTAGGAGTTTGTGAAGAACAAAATTACAATTTGTCAAATGTTGCAAACCTCAGAGTGATCGCATACTATTTGATTTCACTGTTGCTATAAATAGGATTTCACTTTCTGGGATTGCAAAATGACCAACTTTCTGTTCAGCAAAATATTAGAATTTTAGGCTTTTCTCCTTCATATTATTCCACAGTCTAAAGGGTGAAGTTACCATTGCTTTAGTAACCCAGAGTATTCTTCTGCCAGCACACATTAACATGCGAAATCCAGACATTATTTAGCCTTCTGCAGGATGGCATGACAAACCTTGTGCTATGATGAGATGGTTTTCACATATGGTGGTAGTGTCTTCTATCATGGCTAGTAGTGCCTCATCTTCTAGTCCTCCCTGAAGTACTGAAAAGAAAAAATATCAAAATGTGAAGCTTGAATCAAAGGACATTTTGGTCAATAAGAACAATATAATTCTCTCAAATATTCTTTTGTTTGGGGCTAACAAAATCATCCATGAAGATATATATGTGTCATCTTCACCTGTGCCCCCAGGTGTTTCTGTTATGGCTACAGCTGCCAATGGGATACATCAGGTAAATACACTGTGAAAGCTGGCAGTGCTTTTGACTTTGGGGGAAACATCATGTGTCTTCAAATACATTTAGGAAGGAAGCTCTGCAAATAAAGGATGAATCGGTCATTATATATTTATGGTAAATAGCGAATACTGTTTTAAGCAAATGTTAAGCAGCAATTTTATTGTGCTGCTTCACATGTAGAAAACTAGTGTTTATGTTCTGTAGAAACATAAAACGAAATTCATTCAGCTATAAGGAATAAGTAGGAGGTGAATCCCTTTGAGAGTAAAAGATGGAGAAAACAATATTTTCCAGGACTAAACATTAGTACAGGCTACAGAGTTGTGAGCTGGCTTTATAAGCATGACAGAAAGACAATGTTGTACTGGACACCTGAACAAGAGGTTATGTCTCAGGGATATACTTATCTGCTCCCCTGACATTAGTTGAGCTTGCAGAAAAGTCAAGAAATAGACATCAAAAGTTGGAGCTGTGGGTACAAGGCACTGCTTTTGAGTGATTGGAGAGACCTTCCAAGGAGCCCTCTCTTTTCCTGCATATTATGGTATAATGGGTTACCATAGCTGAAATTTCAAGTGCTGGCAGTTAAGTTAGACCCCTTGAGATGCAGATCAGATGCAGATAACTTTTTTCTCAACTGTTGTCTCAGGTTCTGCAAATGGGAACAGATAGCAGTGAGGCTTTTACGGCCAGGGCTGGATGATAAGGTTGCTCAAGCACTCCCAGTGGCATGTGACCTGGAATGTGCTTTTCTCCAGGCAGCTGTAATGGGAGGGCTGCAATCTTCTAAGTGCTTCTTCTAAAGCCACCCTTGGTTACACTGAGTCATTCGCCGTTGCCCATAACATCCAGATGTACTTGTTTTTCTTTACTGTCAAAATTAATGGGCTGGATGGAAGCAAAAGCTGTCACTGCATTACTGACCAGCTGAGTCCGCCTTAAATTGAGCTCTACACCAGAAATGGAATGAAGGTAATCAAAAGTTTTTCTTTTCCCGAAGCATGGAAAAGAGGCTTTCAGGACAAAATGAATGTTTAGAAAACCTTCTTTACCCTCTTCAACTTCTCCAGTGTTTTCAGATACTTCTGCGTTGCAGTCACTTTGGGTCATGCATGTAAATTAAGTCCACCAGCATCTCTTAGTGCGGTTTAGAAGTGGAAAGCAAGTAGAAGAAACTCTGTGCCACTTTTGTTGCTTACTGATTCTAGAACTGTCTGAAATAACTTCCCAGAGTAACTCAGGAAAGTTGTGTAGAGCTCTTTGTGAAGAAACACCTGTGTGCTGCAGAAAACTGAGCAGAGAACTGGAGGGGATAACACACAAATGTGTGCAAGACTTTCTTTTCCCTTTTCCTCTGCATATGCTAGACAGGTTCAGGTAAGTACCACTAGAGACTGTAGGTAGTAAGGAGAGACAACAGGCAACAAGACATACATGAAGTAAAAGACACAAAAATACCTGGCAAAAAAAATAGTATTTAAGTTTTATATTATTTATTCAGAAGATTTGCTAAAAATCTAAGTATTTCAATTTTCTCCTAATGTCAGGCAATTTCCAAAAGAACACATTAAGTCAGAACTATAAGTAGTGGGAATGGTGGGTAAGTATACTTCTGCCTTGCACAGACAAATAGGTGCAGGACTAGTTTGGGGTTTAGCACCTCACTGGTGTCAAGATGAACTGTCAAGGGCCTCCGTGCAGTACGTCTCTACTGTAATGAAGGATTTTCCTGTCACTGTTAAAGAACTCCTTATTCAAGCTTCTATTTCAAGCTTGTTGGTTGTGTTTAAATTCAGAAATATTCAATGGAACATTCTTTCTGTGTATCAAACAGTATGTCTTAAAATATGCATTTTACTTACATTGCACTGGTTTGTATGTTTGTACAGGGTTTCTATAAGACATTGGGTTTTAAACTCATTCTGTAACAGGTTTTTTGGTATCAGCACTTACCTTCTCCCAGGAAGCTGCTGAAGTTTATAACCAAAGTAAAAGCAGAAGTGTGGTTGAAATTTTCAAATGTTTGTGGAAAAAAACCCTTGCCTCTAGGCAAGGATGTATGTCATTGCATTTGAAAGTGTGGTAAACTGGAAAGAAAATGAAGGCAAGTGAGTGCCCAGACCTGAGTCATGTCAACATAAACCATTTCTGACTAAACCCTGACTGGGCAACACTCCCTCAAGCCAATATAAACCATTTTAAAGTTGCTGTAAACTTGTCCTTTGGCAATGAGCTAAACCAAGATGAGACATATCATGAAAGTAAAGGGATTGGGGCAAAAAGTGAGCCAAGTCTGTATGATAGCAGGGATATTTGCAATTTAGAATTCATTCCTTTGAGT